>NC_045752.1:1800000-2100000 GCF_008692095.1 Etheostoma spectabile
AGTTAGATGTTAAAACCAAAAAAGTCTGGAATCGCCGTTTTAAAATGAATGATGAATAGCCACTTGGACTCAACTACTGCAATGTTGACACCCAAATACACATAACACTTCAACCTGCGTTACTACTGCTACTGAACTGTGAGTTTTAAAACATCCACCGTGAGTTGGGAGGAATTTGGAGGAACTGTTCGTTGCAATAACAGAATCGAGGAATGCATCTTCATCATTCATGCTGGCTGGGTTGCCTTCAAGTCATTAAATTAACTGGGGGAAATTCTTATATATACCCACTGGCAGTGTAAGATGCAACGGTAATAAAAATGTTCACACTTTCCAAGAAAAATAATTATCAAAATGTTATTTTTTATTTACATATAATTACCATAAAATGGTAAACAGCAGGAAACACCCAGGGGAAAACTTTTAATTAAGATTCAAATAAAAAGGACATAATGCTTTACTGCAAAACAATCTTATTTTCCATGGGACCTTTGTAAAATAAGAGTAGACTCTGACAGCTTAATAATAGTTATTCTCCATTGTAAATTCACTACAGAGATGGATCACGACTTTGTGCCATTTTTCTTCTGTTCATTTATTAAAGTCTGAAAGGTTTCAATCTGACTGACTGAAATCATATAAATACAGTTAAGAGTGTTAACTAATCAGACGTATCTCTTGTAAACTGTGTATTAATACATAATGTGCTTGATCCACAATACCCATATTACTCAACGCATACCAACAATACCCCAACTAATCTATATTTGGAAAGCAGTATAATTACCCAATCTGTCCGAGGTCTATTACAACCAAGTCCTTCTCGAGGAGGACCACCACAGCATAAGGCTCCTGAAAGTCTGGCCAAAGAACCAAAACAGCACAAAATTAACAGTGAAGTCATTTCAGGGAGCGAATACAGATTCTGAGACGAATGGACAAAAACCGGTCCAGAGCGGCGAGTGTTGCAGCTCACCATTTGGATATGGAGTTTCACACAGCGTTAGGAAATCTACGATGGGGTAGTCCATCTCTAGGACAGCAGTGCTCTTTCCATGCATCACAGTCAGACAGGCTCTCCTCCCCACTGTATCGTAAGACAGACCTCCAGACAGGATCATGAATGGGTCCCTGAGTTCAGAGGACACACACGCACACGCACACGCACACACACACACACACACACACACACACACACACACACACACACACACACACAACACACACACACACACACACACACACACACGTTAGATTATATGCATCATGAGGCAAAGGCAGAAGAGGAACAGTGTTTAAGTGAATGGTTCAGAGATGACCAATGGCACTGCGTGTAACCCTATATATATATATATATATATATATATATATATATAATATATAATATATTATATATATATATATATATATAATATATATATATATATATATATATATATATATATATATATAAATGACAGTACCGCAAGCTACTAGGTCCAATCAGTGGTTAACGGGTGAAGAGGGACACCAAAACGTTACTGTTGTGCTTTCTCTGGAGATTCTTTGCCCCATTTCAAGAGCATTTAGGATGGAAGGAGCATACTTTTTAATTATAATGACAACTATATTAATCCATGTCTTAAAAAAAAGGGATAATTAGATCAGCTTCAGTGAAATAGTTAATTTTTTATGACATGTTTTATAGGAAAGTTTAGTCTTTTTTAACTTTCTAACCTTGACGTAACCAGCTTGTTCTCTTTAGATAATGATAATTGTGTCAACAGTTATCAAAACCTAATTAACATGCAAACTCAACGGAACAATGACTCATTGGTCATGATCAAAACAATGATCACAACAAAACAAAGGCTGGGAAAAATTTAACATAATTAGCCCAGTCCTTCCCAGCTTTCCACCCAGTTTCCACCAGCACAAGGAAGCTGTCAACATGACTGGCCTGTTGTGATAGAATAACAGGAAAGGCCACTTTCAGTACAGGATATGGATTTAAACCAGAGTCTGTAAAGACACAGGATACAGTAGGTGGGGATATGCTACCATCACACTTACCCAGCCCTTGTTGTTTTATACTCCACCTTCAGAATAGGCTTGCATGGTTCTGGCTTTTTTCCATCCTTAGGCTGCTTTCCTAGTGGGGTTAAATGGAAATAATGCATTTAAGTTTAATTTGCAGATGTACAGTACCTATGGTGTACATGCTGTAATGCTCCTGTACACATGTATGGACATGTTGCCACCATCCCTCTGTTTTTGTACAAAGCACACCTCTAAGATTGGATCTACAACATGTGCTCTAAAGACATAGGTGGCTTCTATTCAATATGCCTGTGTGTGTGTATATAAACAACGCACACAAAAAAAGGAAAAAAAAGTGTGTGTATGCAACAGTCCGTACCATGTGGTGTGATGATCTGTGCAGACTTGGCTTGGGCTCGTATATTCCATGTGGTCAGAGTGCCATCAGAGTGGCTGCAAACAAACTGTTTGCCCTCATGGTGCCAGGCTACTGAGTGGATCGCCTGAAAGACGCACAGCAGCACGTCGTTAGAGTGTGCTAATAAAGTACATGCACATTTTACAGCTGTCCAACAATACATTAGAAGATTGGTAGAAGCTCTGTGTGCAACATATTCAAATCATAAGGCTGGATAATTCTATGTGTTTGTTACTGTCAACAAATCTCTTGACAAGACCAAAACCAACAGTACGTTAGTCCGTCTCTTAAATTTTTCTGACTTGCCCGGCCTGTCTGTGACACTCGGCCCCACACCCATCCGTTCCTACTGAAGACACAAGTATGTAAGTATAGAAGACAAACGCATACTTTTATCTATAAAGGCTGGGCACTGTAGTTTTAGCAAAAGTGACTCAACATGAGTAAATAGTGTATTTGTTGGGGACTATTGTGGATTAAAACACATTTGGTGTACTAGCAAGTTTGGCAGCAGGGGGGTGTCTGTGGGATCGGCTCAAAATGAAGTACACTGGTGTCTTTATCAAATAAAGGAGTATGTTACTCAGCTCATGTGTGGCTCATTGAACTGTTCTTAAAAGTTTTTGGTCAACACTGGGGCTCTGCGGTACAGAGGGATAAGATACAGTATGAGGCCATAATTGTTTGTAGGATCAGTTCATCGTTGGCTTTGGTCTTTTCATGGGATTTAATTCATGGAATGACAATAGAATATCACCGGATTTATCCTTTAACAGTGCTTAGTGAATGAATGAAAGAAACACAACTTGATTACTTATCATCATGTGGAATGTATGAATGAATATGTGGAGAGAATGGGTTTTGTTTAACTATTGGCACCTTACAGGAGAAGCACTCTGAATTTCTTGTACGTTTTTTTTATGACACAATGACAATAAAGGCAGTCTATCTTCTAATATTGTAGAAAAGTGTTTAATTTTTCAGAAACTCAATTGACAACAAAATCCACCCAATACAAAATCTCTCAAACGAGTAATGAGCTATTTCAGGTTTCATGAGAAAACACATGTTAAGACCAAACATGTTGCTGGGACAACAGTGAAAAAACCATGAAAAAACTACTGTAGTACCCTCGCAAGAATTGAGTGGAAAGAAGAAAACACCTTACCTCATCATAATTGTAGCGGTAGTCAGCTTTTTTGCACTTCAAATCCCACAACACCACAACCCCACATTCAAATCCAATCAGAAGCTGCAATAACAAGAGAAGCAAAGTCAATCATTCAATCATTCCTAGAACGTTTTCTTGAAAAACATATGTAATTTGGTACTAATTATAGAAGAAATAGACAAATTCCTAACACATAGTAAGTAACATCTCATTAATGACTTGATATGTACAGTTTGACCTTTATCAGACAGCTGATAGAGGCAGTCCCCATTATTAAACAATTATTGATTGATAAATACTTAGTCATATTAAAAGCAGATGCTTAAGTACATAACATGAAAAAATATCTTTTAGTATTAAGTATTTTATGAACACTAGTAGGGTGTGCTTATGGTCAAGGCCACATCCCTCACTTTGAAGACTATTGAAGCCACAGTATTTCTCCATCTCTTCTGCCAGGACTTAGTCTGTGTAACATTGTGGAAGGTATCTGTAAACGATTAGTCTCGCGAGAAACCTTTTCTTCTTGATTTTGAGACAGAAACCTGAAGTTTACCATTGACATTTTAAATAGCTGTAAAATGTTCTGCTATCATTCTTCATTGTTGTTGCGAAAGCTGTATTGACACTGTGTCGTCTGCGCTGGAGCGGTCATTCACACGGGAAAAAAAATAAAAGTACACCACCAAAAATAAAAATAAAAAAAGCTGCGGTTTTGTGTTAGATATTTAGGATAAAAATTTATTTCCACAGGCTATGCGGTGGTCATCTGTCAGTTACCTTTCCTTCATCCATGGGGTTATCACTGATGTGCACAACAGGCCCTGGGTGTGTTTTGGTGGATCTGTGTAAGTTTTAGGGACAGAAGAGAAAACAAGAAGACAGAGTGTGTGTGTAAATACAAGAATATTTGTGTTCTGGAGATTGACATGATGTATTCTTAATTGAAGTAAAATGTATCTGATATGTACTGTCTAGCTTTTAGAGTGGGAGAAAGACATGAAGGCAATTAGGAAGACATGCAAACGTAAAAAAGAAGAAGAATAAAAGCCAGCTCTATGGTTGTGCACAAAGAAACGGAGCAAGGATATGAGATGAAAATGTGCATCAGTGCAGAGGCGAGAGAGAGACATGACATATGAGAGACAAATAGAGGGAGAGAGAGAGAGCAGGGTCACATGAGGGTCTATGCGAGATTATAGTGTGTGGAGACAGCATCACTGTGGCAACAGAGCAAGGGGCACTGAGGAAGCGTAGGCCTGGCTTGAAGAAAGTGTTGCTGCCTCTGAATGTGGTCTGGCTCCAGTGGCTAAATGATCTCATAGCTGCTGGTGAGTCGATACAGTCAGAGATGTAGCAGTGAAGGGATGGACTGGAATATGAACTCCAGACTGTAATCACCACACGATACACCATCAATATAAAGAACTGCTTGAATATATAATAAGCGCAAAATGTGTATACAGTGTGTTTTACTGTCTTGAAAATAACTATTTAAATGTAATATCTCCCACATAGATTTTAACTGAATGAAGGGGCAGGTAGGAAACAATAATGAGTCTAGGTGGGCTCACATTCCACTACAATACTAAATATGATCAATAAGAACACTGGCTGTCTCTGGCCACTGCAGGACAACCCACAAGTGTGTTGAAAAGACATTTCGATGATTTCAACTTCTTCCACAAGGAAATGACTGGATATTATGTTTTAAATTTCACACCACAGGCAAGTGATTTTTTCTTTAATCCTTTTCACAGTCGCACAAGTAAAAAAAACATTTCATGTCCCCGCGGGCTCACTTTGCCGTTTTTAGAGCTGGGAGTTGATCAGATTTCCCTAGCAGCCACGCACACGCACACGCGCACCTACACCCACTTATACTCTACTTCCAATTTCAGCTGCCACTCACAGTCTCAATTGTTTTTGTAGCTCACTGGTTGGTGCGCTAGAAAAAATACCTGGGATGAGCAACTTCTACGGGCTAAAGCATTTTGTTTGTTGTCCCACCATTCATTTTTCATTGCTAGTTCATGGACAGAATCGGGAACTTGATTACTATTATAACCAAAACATTTAAAAGTCACTACTCAGTGTGTTTAGTGAACCCTGCGGGGAATCCAGTATAACATTTATCAATGCACAGAATGTGATGTAACATCCTTAAAGTGGGTGTTTACACGGGGAGTGGGTGACACAGGGTAAGTCACTGGGGTTATTTAGTGGGCACTTGACGTTCCTTCTTCTTCAACAGATGTTCTGGTAAATCAGTCAGCAAACACCTCCAGAAGTCTCAACAGCAAGTTCCGGCATGGCACATTAACCACCTCCATACCGCCCTCACACTGATCAGCGCTGCAGTATTCTAAGCTTACAGGACACGCTGTGTCGGCAAGCACATTTTTTTGCATTTCAGTTTCCTGGTCGAGAATCAACTCACACAATTGCTCAAGGAAGATATGCAAACGGTCAGAGAGTGAAGGAGTAAAAATAGACAGTTAGACAGTGCAAAACAGACTCACAGTTCGATGGCTTTGTTCCACATGATGACGTAGCCTGAGAGAGTGAAGGACTCCACGTTGACAATGTGGATGTTTCCTCTTTCTGTGCCGATGTAAAGCCATTTGCTCTGGAAGGGCAGGTGGCAGTATGTGATTCTGCAAGAGGAGAACAGGATCCATCACAACAAGGCTTTTCATTAGCTCATGACTCAATCCCGACAAAGGCTCGCCGTTGTCCCTAATCACGCTGCTCCTACTGGAAGGAATAGCGAGTGACTAAGATTTAATTACAAAGGCCTTGCTCTGTGACACACTAATGAAGCCAGACTAAATATAGATCAATGGGGAGATAGACCGGAGTAAACACTGCCGTCTTTTCTCAATTGGTAGGAAGAAACATTCAGTCTTACACCACATTTACAGTGTTAAATGGACCGGGCGGTTGTTAACTGTTCAGTGTGCCTAACTGGTTATCCACCCACACATTAGCTGTGACCTCGCAGGGGATATTTCATGCGATTTCGTTTTAATAAAATTGAATGACAAATGTTTTCTTGCCTTGTCTTTCTATTTTATAAAAACTGCTTAACCTAAAGTTTTCAGAAATGAAAGCATCATGAGTTGATTGTGCTGACCACATGACATATTAACCTTACAAAGTTGTTATAGTGATTGACACAAACAACACAAGCATTCATTTAAAGTGATATTTTTGGCCACCTGATTAATTTAAGCTCATTATCAATTTTCCTTTTAGCTCTGTTTTGGTCTCTACCGACTAGTGAAAAGTAGGCAGCTAGCTGCTAACTCTATGTGCAATTTGATGCTGAACAGGTAGCACACAGTATAGCTACAGTGTAGGTTTATATTGGTATTTTATTAGTCTGTGTATTGGCATTTATTTATTGTGTTTTGCTCATTGTTTTCTTATATGACCTAAAATTATTTTTTATAGTTTTCTTTTTGTAGAGCATTTATCTAAAGTTGATTAAAAAAAAGGAAGAAAAAACATCTTTTGGAAATTTATCCTAATAGCTTAATTAAAAAACATATATATATATATATATATATATATATATATATCCCCCCATCATCACATACCCTACACCATACATAGAAACTGGCATGGTTTTATTTCAGTTAGATAATAGCTGGTTTGATTTGCATTGAGAGATGATCTTATGGAAAGTTCCCCATGCCAAACGCTCTGCACTGTGCCTCAGACTGCCACTGAGCCACATAAACAGCCTATTGTCACACACACACACACACACACCACACACACACACACACACACACACACACACACACACACACACACACACACACACACACACACACACACACACACACACACACACACACACACACACACACACACACACACACACACCACACACACACACACACACACACACACACACACACACACACCACACACACACACACACCACACCTCCATTGTAGACAGAATACCAGCTGATCTGAATGGTGGCTGATCTTTAATGCAATATCTACATTGGCCATTATCAGCAACCATTCATCCAATGTTCCAAAGGCTCATACAGTTCACTAATCTGATATCATTTAAAAAAAAACTAACCAGAAAAACATTGGAGAACACTTTTGCAATTATTTAAGCACAAATTGTAATCTGAACTGCTGCCCTGGTTAAAAAAACAAGGCAACTGATCTCAGCTGGTATTCTGTCTACAATGGAGTGCAATGGAAAGTTCTAAGTGACCCCAAACGTTTGACCGGTACTGTATATATATTACTATTTTTTGCTGAAAACAGCTGCCTGCTGCTCCTGGTTGATGAGAGCAGAATTTGCAGTCCAGAAAACAAAAACAGTGAGCTGAAAAGGGGCTAAAAAAAACTTTAAGGAACTGAGGGCAACTGAAGAGTTGGGTAATAATTCTCTGTGCGTTCCTCGTTACAAGTGACACCTTACACTTGGCGCGCAGTCATTTGATTCATTGCTAATATTAAAAAAATAGCGCTGCTTTGAAGTTTGAAATTTTAAACTTTAATCAGAAAACGGGAAACAAATAATGGTCAATGGATAGTTTAGAGTAGAAAAACTTTCACAGCCACAGATAAAATTCCCAGAAATGTCCCGAGTATATTGACCTTGACCTCATGAACCACAAGACGACACGGACTCATTATTTTATTTTCCGAAGACTGATGGTAACGACACTGATAATTATACACAGAGAAGCATGTGGCTAGCTGTGAGGACTGTTTCCAAATTGTTCTCACACTTTACAGAGTGACGGATGCGGCATCACTGCAAACAGAGAAGCGGAAAGAAGAAGGAGTTACTGTACCTCTCCCTGTTGAACTTGAGAGAATGTAAGATTGCAGGGATTTTTTGCCTCAGGTTCCACAGGTGGATGCTGTCATCAGCTAAGGCACTCACTAGCGCCCCCTGTGGGGAGGGTCAGAAACACGTGGATGCTGGCTGTTAAATATGGCTGGATCATGAGTACACAATTATCAGGGCATTATAGACCAGCAATACTGGTTAATCAGAGGTTCACACTACTAGGAGATTAATGGCTACTAGCAGAGGCGGAATGTAGCTAAATACATTTACTCATGTACTGTACTTAAGTAGATAAATAGATAGATAGATATTTATTGATCCCAAGAAAAATGGGAAATTACGGTTACAGCAGCACACGTAAATCAGTCGCACAACACAGAATATAAATATAAATGAGTACTGGTACTTGTACTTTACTTGAGTCTTTTCTACTTCACTCCGCTACCCTCATCTTTAGTCTCTAGTTACTTTACGGATTAAGATTTCTGTACACAAAACATGTAGTTAAATATAAAACATGTTTAATTATAAATTAAACTACCCGACAATATACAGGCCTACTAGTCTAGCTGAAATGATTAGCTGATTGAACACTTAGTTGATTGACAGATCTGTTTGGATCGTTTCCAGTTTCTAAAATGGGAGGATTTTTCTGTATTGAGTACTTTTACTTTTAATACTATAAGTACATTTTACTGAGGATGCTTGCATACTTTTACTTAAGTAACATTTTCAATGCAGGACTCTTTAATTGTGAGAATTTTTACAGTGTGGTGTTAGTACTTTTACTTAAGTAGAGGATCCGAAAACGTCTTCCACTACTGCCTACTAGTCTATATCGACGATGTTTCATTTCATGGGATTGTTCAGGTGCCGCTGGAGGTTCCACCGGATGTCCCTCATTTTTCATCTTCAGCTTTCTTTGTGTTAGAATATTAAACTCTGGTAAATCTGGTTGATTTCTGACGACTCTGGTTAACTGCTCCTCGGATCTCTGCAGGGTAAATCCAGACAGCTAGCTAGACTATCTGTCCAATCGGAGTTTTCTGCTGCACGACTAAAACAACTTTTAAACGTACACATGTTCCACCAAAACAAGATCCTTCCTGAGGCTATTTTGCAAAGGCACCGTTGCTCCGTCCGCCCAAGACGATTGTGATCGGTTTCAAAGAAATGTCAATAAACCAGAGCATTTTTTTCTCCCATCCCTGAATGCTGTGTGAACGAGCCAGACCCTCTTCTGCAGCGCTGTAAAGGAAGGTCTGGCAATGCCAGACTACTGGCATACAAACATGGAATAAGCACCAGTGCCTGTGACAGCTGCAGGAGACAGTGGACAGACCTGTTGTGAAGGGCTAAGGAGAAGGTGGAGAGAAAACCAAACAAGGAACAGGTAATGACAACAAACCTCGTTGATCAGGAACTGGAGCTGGATGACAGCCGCCCCGCTCTCATGCTGACAGTAGCACTCCACACCCGCACGGCCGAAGCTAAATGTCAGCTCAGTTAAGGAAAACTGAACAAACAAAACCCTGTCAAACCTAATTTACTGATACAGTAATGCTGAACAATGTGTTTGAATAAGTACTTTCTAAAATCGTTTCCAGCCTTCAGTAGGAGCTTTTTTATTTCAGCATTTGCATACCTAAACAGGCACTGGCAAGAACATGAAGCATGATAAACTACTGAGTCACAAATAAAATCAGTGGGCCCCGTCTGCCATAATTTCTTCACATGCGTCAGCAAGTATGACGGCAGCAAGGTAAACTTAACCCTCACCTCTCTCTATCGGACTGTTTAGTTCAGGTCAGAGAATCCCCGCCTTCTAAATCTGGGCATTCAAAAACAGCCAGGCCACCCATCAGGCAACAGACAATGTCAGGCCTAAACATGAACTGTGTGTGAACTAAAATGAGAGGGACAAAAGGGAGAATGTGGCCACAGTAGAGCACCGCCAGGTAGGCACCAGGACTGTACTGCATCCCACAAACACTTCCAAATACTTCTCACAATCGGCACAGAAACAAGGAGTATAATGAAGAAAAAGCGTGTCTATTTCCACCAGCCTGTAATCACTTTCACAAACACATGGTATGTGCACCAATCATGCACACCAGCACAATAGAAGAAGGGAGGAACACTAGATCTAATCATAGGTAGAATCTCCAGACAGAGACAAATTGGCCACAACTCCTAATGGGATTATCCCAGAGAAAAGCTCTAAAGACGGACAGTTGTGTGCACTACCTGAGTCTGTTTTGGGCTGACGCAGCATAATGTCTGAACAGGATAAAGCAAACTGATCAAACAATCCTTCAGCTACTTGAACAAACTAAGGTGGGGTTACAGGAGACTGTTTCAGGACAGGCTCAACAGCAGGGCATCACTTGTGCAGAAGGATGGAGGCAAACAGACTTTCAGACTTTGAGCGGGCGCCAGTCGAAAGCTGTTGCCAAATAAACTCATATTCCATAACCTGTGACCTTTCTGTCCAGTTTTAGCTCCTGGCCCCCTAAGTTCTGTACATTTGTCGGAATAATTAATGGATATCATGTCTCTCTACAGGTCCACAATGGAGGAGGAAGAGTCATTAAGTCTGTTTCATAGCCTCTGGACATGCATAAATGAGAACAGTAGTCTAAAGAGCACAAATGTTCATAGAACACTATGTATTCATATTTCTAACATCAAGTAGAAACACTTCAACAGCCTTGTAACTGGAGGCGCTGTTACTGTTTATTTTTTGTGTGCCTTAACTTATCAATGTATGGAAATGTACAGGTGTCTGAACAGATTCGGATGCAATGTAGGTTAACGGTAGGTGGGACTTTCTAGGCTAGCAGGAAATTAAGATTGTATCACTGTGGTGAGCAAGTAGAGCATTCGGCTGGTACTTCCTTCCACGCTACATGATCAAAACGATTATGCTACGACTTTGATCATGTATGTAAGCCACAGGTACAAACTATATGGTCTGTCAACTGAGAATGTTTTAGACTACACTACCCTTTTCCCTTCTTGACTTTGTTTTATCAGCGGAACATATGCTTGTAGGATTGTGTGAACACAGCAAGCTGAGTCACACCAGCCAACTTTGTTTGATATCTTGCTGTGACGGAAACAAATTGTTGAGATAATGGCTCGTCATCCTCTTTTGGTCATGCGATGATTCAACTGATTTGCAATTTTATGTGTAATCCTTCCTTCAGAGCTGAAACCTATAAATGAATTTGAATGAACTGACTATCTTTGGGTTTTGGGCTATTGGTTCAACGAAACTGATTATAGCAATAAACCAATTTGGGGAAATTGTAACAAAAGAAAAAAAAAGAGAAGTTGTTTCTAATATTTTAGAGCAAACAATTAATTTAGAAAAAATAAATCTAGAAAATTATCTGCCGAATTAGTCACAAAACGCTTTACATTCCATGTGTCAGATGCAATATTTATTATGAATTTGTATTACTATTTACTGTCTTTTGAGTTCTCTATATTAGAGCAAATTAGTGCATTGCATTTTTTACTTATCATTTCAGTCATTTCAACATGGTGTCAACCCCCCCCCCCGAACATCAGCACTTCCCCATTAGGTAAACCAACGTGGTTTACCACAGCATTTCAGCATCAGCCAGTTTTCATGCGTATTCATCTGATAACCATCAAGAAAGGAAGTTATCTTAATCATGTGAGCTGACAAATGAAAAAAGACCAACTGATCTTTGCAGCCTTAAGCCTTCATAAAGTCTAGGTTACAGCATTGTAGAAACCAAAAGAAGAGGAAGCTACAGACTATTGGGCTGATCGTTTTCAGTATTTCTGCAATGGAAGCTGATCAAAACAAGTTTCTGATTTCTTGTGGGAAAAGTCAGCTGCAGGAGTATTTTTGAACCAAAACACAATATTGTGAAATATATCATCCATTTTGCACAAACTTGAACTTTCCCTGTTTATGAGTTCAACAAATGTCCTGCCTCCATTGCCACGTGGGTCAAATTCTATTTTAATTGCTGTTTTATTTTGGCTCCAACAACAAACACGGAGCTGCTCTGTTTCGTAGTGGTCAAAATATAAAAGCATGTATATGAGAAGGAGAGAGGGATGGTCTACAGTAACACTGATTAAAACACTGTAGTACAGACAAATCTTGTAAAAACAGACACTTATTGCTTGTAGAGACGTCATTGAGCCTATGTCTACTGAGCTGCAGCAGCGTTTCCATACTCCGGGGGCAATGAGGTGGATCAATACAGCCTGTCTTTTGATAAATGGACCTATTGCCTGAACGACAGTAATCCCATCAGCTCCACCTTGCATATTAGGACAACAAGGAAGCAGTGTGTGCTCTCTGGGAGTTACTCAGTAAACACAATGCTCTCTTAATCTGGAGAGTGGATAAAGACGTGGACGGAGCCACTACAAATGAAAATCTCAATAAAGTAGATGGGCCTTACACGCGATATATCAGCACAAAGGGAAACCTGGATATAAATGAATACTGTAGGCCAACCCTGAGGGCAAGTTGTAAACAGCATAACCTGGACATGATCAGAATATCACATTGCAGTGTTTAACCCAGGGGAGGTTTTGTTGCTGTGACTCATGGACGTCGCTTCGTTAGCTATAAAAACAAATTTCTATCCTTGAATACAAACACAAACACAAAACTAACTCCCAACTGCCCGAGGGGGCCACATAGAACTGTAGCAGCTTGAGTGCGTGTCTGTGTGTCTGTGTCTGTGTGTGTGTGTGTGTGTGTGTGTGTGTGTGTGTGTGTTGTGCAAGTCCAGTAATGTTTACAGCACATATGAAGTGACATACTGGCACAGACTGGGCAGCACAGTTGATGAGGTTGGTTCCTCGGCATATGGCAGAGGAGCTGTTGATGCTACTGCAGAGATGCCACTAATGAGCCTGTGTGCTCCAGGAGAAGGAGGCTGCTGGTGCCGGCTGCACAGAAACACATCCTAGCTGGTGTCTACCTCTGAGCTCTGCACTTAGCTCTGTGCGCTTAGAATTTTTATTTTTGTTTTGTTGGACGACAGAAGGTAAAGACATGTCACTTCATCTATAAATTCCCCAGACTTTGTGAAATGTTGAAGGAGGACTTGGTCATATGACATTTGCAAAAAGGATGTCACGAAGTTAGACAAGGTCTAGTGTGTGTTGTAATGTTTGTGCAAGTGTGTGTGTGTGCATAAGAGAGTGGAGAATGTTGAAAATTCACTGCAATCATCCAAGCTTTACTTTCCTTGTGTGGCTCTCGGAAGGAAAAAAAGGATACAGTCTCAACGCTCCATTCTGAGTCCCGACGGCCAAGATTTTCTGGACAGGGTCAAAAGCCATTGAGGATGGTTGATATGGGAAGCCATGACGCACAGTCTGCAAGAAAGAGCAGAATTTATATTAGAGCTAGAGTCAGCTAATCAATCATCTGCTACATAGTCAAGCTGGCTTTACTTGAGAAAAAAAAAAACATAGCCATAATCTCCTAGAAATGTAATCCATCAATGTGGAAAATTAGTCTTATTCATCAAAATAAATAAGATGAGCAAAGACATTAGTGCAAATGGGGACTGGGATATGTTTCTGTTATCAGCCTGATATGTGTGCAGGCTCAATCCTGTAAAAACAGCAGTAATAAATTAATTTCATCCATCCTGAGGCTCACATTTTCAGCCTTGGGGTGCACTTCACTGCCAGGATCTTGCAGTCCCCCAGCTACCACAATGTTATCCTCATCTATAACTCAATTGTTTTGGATTACAAACCTTTCCCAGCCACCCATAAGCTCTGTGCAGCTTGCAGGAGTATTACGTAACAGGTAATGCCTTGGCCCTGTAACCTAGGGACCTGACCATTGCTGCTCCCAGCCAGGACAGGAGCAGGTGGGCTGGCTCTCCAATATGTGCAACACAATCCACGCAGGCAAAGCCTTTCCAGACAGATTATTAAACCGTGCATGATTCAAAATTTGTTTGGGGGAATCCTGTTTGTTTGCCAGTGAGGCGAGGATTTAAATGGATAGGGAGGTTCATATTTTCTTTAAAGTCTGCTTTAAAACATGTTTACAGAAAGATCAATCCTCCTGCCTACAGTAGCCCTTATGAGGTGTTAAGCGATAAAGGGGACAAATTGACAGTCCTGTGCAGTGTAAATGCATGCAAAACTTTAGCTGAACGAACAGACCAGTAGACCAAAGTCTTTTTAGTACCAAGCCCCCCTTGCCTCAGTTTCCCTCAGCCAGTCCCTATTGTCCAAGAAAACACAAATAAGAAATGTCGTACTAAAAAGACTGCAGCACTGAAAGCTCTCCAATTAATTTGTAAAAATCAGATTGAACTCTTGAGCTGAATTAAAATTGAATTTTTACACAATGTTGATTTTGTCCTCCATATGAGGGGTTCTCTTCGCGTCCAGTGGATGCGGACAAAAAAAAAAGCTGTCAATGTGCACGCGAGTGTTGTGTTAAGATACTTGAAATAAATGTGAACTTATTGCTTAATGGTGTTCCTTCTTAGTCGAGAGCTGGTTAGGTTAGCTAGGTGACTTACATTAAAGATGAGAAACAGTGACTTGAGGCGACGATTCAGTGCAATGCAAACAGCCGCGGTGCTGTGACTGACAGCCTGCATAGCCCAGGCTACTGTACGACCACGGGCACAGCCAAGCACGGCAGGCAAAAAACAAGATAAATACCCTATTAATGTGTCCAGTTATAACTTGTACTTCTTTATATAGACTACATTTCTGGTTTTGAGTGCGTGCACTCGTGTCATTTTCTTTCCAATGAACAGCGCTGACAGAGTCACGCCGCTGTCATCTGACTTTCAGTGTGCAAAAACAGTCCGTTAATGCGAGCTGCTTTACCGTAACCCACCTTGCAAAGCTGGAAATGCTCCGACTGGAGAGTCTCCTGGATAACATCGTTTTCCCTGGGAGCACCCGGCTGGGCACTTGCGGAGGAGGAAGAAGAAGCCGCTGTCAAGCCGTCTAGCACCTTCCTAATGTTGAACTTCTTCATTTTACTCTGGAACAGACGCGACGGTTGAGAAAACAGATCAAGCGAGCTACCATAAATTGGATAGAGAGGGGGGTAGCTGCTAGCTAGTTAGCTGAAATAACGCACAGTTAATATATTTCTGTAGCTATACATCTCACATGTTACGGAGGGTAACAGCGCACTCTCCAAAAGCACCCGAGTTACGAACATTTATTTTGCGAGTCCTCTCCGATATCAGTGTTAATCCGCCATTTATGTTGCCAGCTTTGACGTTATTCGATCGGGATGAACCGTTTCCGTGAGCTGTTTCCCCGGTCTGGGCTCAGCGGGTATAGCAACCAACTGGCTACGGAAACGCAGTGAGCTGCAGCGGGGATTGAGTCTGCGCTCTGCTGTCACCCGGATGCTGGGTCCGGCGTTACATTCATTCTGTGACCTCAATGGGATTTTGTTAAGCTAACAAACGTGTATACCACAAATGTGTTTTGTATGTTGATAGCTGTTAACAAAATTGATGACTTCACAGGCCATACATTTTAATATCTTTTAGAAATGAGCTGCCAGTGGAGTACAGGTAGGCTGCTTTTAACTGGGGAAGCCTCTATCAATCTTTTATTACAATGGACTGTCGAATGTGCTATATAAGAAATAATGCATATTCTGTCAAATGTAAAAAACTAAACAAAAGAAAACTTGGCTGTCAAAATGGAAATAAAATGAGCACCTTTACAGGTGCTCACCTTTTTTTAGCACCTTTACAGTTGTAGTAACTCCTTTTACCCACCTCTAAGCTCGCAACAACTAAATAAATAAAATAACTAATCTACACAGTGTCATTTTTATGAAAAGTAGCATCCAAATACAAAAAGTACATGAAAACCATGCCAGCAACCCTAAATTCCCAAATATTAAGTGAAAATCCCCCCAAAATGTTGTTGTTACTATGAATGTAACTGAACACTGTAGCAATATCCATTTAAAACATTTAATAAGGGGACCTAAAGATCACTAGTTCATGTATGTGTGTGTTGGGTGGCCCCCTGCTGGCTGAGGGATCTTCAACAGCACTAATGCCTCAGAATGAAAAAGAAAGTGAAGCCGATCCATGTGACATCTAACACAGAAACTAAAACTAAAAATCAAACAATATTGCAGGGGCAGTAAGGAAATCATGATACCATGGATGTTGTTTAGAACCACTCAAATTGTGCTTTTAAATCTCCTTGTTCATAATTCTCTTCACTGACATCCTCTTTCTTCTTCTTTCTTTACCACAGAAATTTGATAGGAGGGTGTCCTTTTGTAAATGGTTAAGTTTCCAATTCAGGATCCAATCTATTGTGTGCATGGAAAAATAGGCCGCATTTCCTCATTCCTCTTAATCCCCAAGGAGGAAAAATGAGGTTATTTTACCTCCACAGAGAATTAGAAAACTAGAAAAATTGGTTATGAAACGCAAAAAAAAACTGGTTAGATGATCACCTTTATGTTCTGTCAATTAGGAGGCCCATATTTTGAAGTGGCTGAGATTTTTCTGCTGATTTTGTGCTTCATTTAGATGGCACTTTGTAAGGAATTAAGTAGCACTCCTTAGATCATACATCTGAAAAAGGTATTTGGTAGAGATGTAAGTAAGGAGGCAACATGGTTACAGTGTTTTATAATCAAGTAGGCCTAAACCTACTTTTACATAAGAAAAATATCTGAGTACTTGTTCCACCACTGCTAATAAACACATTTAAGGATTTAAAGTGCTCAGATTATGCTCATTATCAGGTTCATAACTGTATTTAGAGGTTATATCAGAATAGGCTTACATGGTTTCATTTTCAAAAAACACCATATTTGTGTTATACTGCACACTGCTGCAGCTCCTCTTTTCACCCTGTGTGTTGAGCTCTCTGTTTTAGCTACAGAGTAAGGCATCTCAATTCTGTTCCATCTTTGTTGGGAGTCGCACATACGCAGTAGCTAGGTAAAGACTACTAGCCAGTCAGGAGCAGAGTATGAGGGCGTGCCACGCTAGCAGCTAGGTGAGCATTATAACGTGTGTCACAAAGTGACGCACGTTTGTCTCTGAAGTAAAGGCTGCACTACAACAGAGCTGTTTGGAGCAGTTGGTGAACAGTGTTTCCTGTAGGAGAGGGTAAGTCCCTTTGGGGGGGGGGGGGGGCTTTGGGCTTTTTCACTTTGTAAACCTATAAAATGCACAGAAAAGATATATAACACAATAAAGGCAAGGGGGAAAGCCAAAAAGCATTATATGAGCACTTTAAGATGTACCATAATGCGTACACAGAGATAAAACAGATTTCCAAAGAAGATGTAATTCTTGTTATAAACTCCATATTATTCATATTTCCTCACTCGGGTGCATCCTATAGCTTTAACTTTAACTGTGTTTGCACTCGCATGCTTTCTACACTAGATGGGGCATTCTACCAACATTCTACCACCCTGCAATCTGGAAGCTTTTTGCTGTGGATGGCTCTTTTTACATCCAAAATTCAGCACCATGGACAGCAACATATGGATTCCTCCCATGATTGGTTGCCTTGATGGTGCAGGATATGATCTGTTATCAATAATTAGATTAAATTACATCCTGGCATTTTTGCACACACTAAGAAGTTGCCATTTTCCTGCAAGAGGGACTTCAAAGAGTAATACTTATGTCTGCTTTCCACAGACAGTGAATACATAATTAACATAGGCCATCACAAACTGGGTAACTCAATCACAAGACACAATACAAGACTGGCAGAGGCACCGCAGAGACATGTGTACTTCATCAACCTATTCACAAGTTTGACTAAATTGAAATTTTTATGCACTCATGAATATATGAAGAAAGCTGCCAGCAAAAATGTTCACTGGAGGGTAGATAAAATAGGGCAAAATTAATAATGCACAAGTAATGGGATCTGATTCAGAGTGTGTGACTCCCATTCAGTCATATTTATAAACAACAAGTTCCAAAGCTGAGCTTTTGTGTCCGATGTGAAAAAGTATTGGGGCCAGCATCCTTTTTTGACTTCTGAATTCAGGTCTTTAGTATCTGGGACATAAATCCATAATTAGCAGTTGTGTTTTACTTCTTCTGTCACTTTCCCTCGGGCGCAATTGCCACACAAAGGTAAACATCCTACCAGGCTTTTACATTGCAATTTACTTGATCAGCAAAGTGTATACACGCTGCTGTGATAGAGCAGTATGAAGTTTTATATGTAGACTACTGCAAGGTTTAATTAAAAACATGCACATGACAAACCTGCATCGGGTCCAGAATTTGGACAAAAGCAACTGCGTGTAGGTACCCATGGGCCGGATGTAGAACAGTTCCCTAGATGCACAGCAAGGACACTGAAAAGTAAAACTACAGCAGGAGAGCAAAGAACAGATTGGTGTGCAAAAATAACCTGTGAAATACACAACATGTCAGTGAGCATAAAGGACAAGGTTCCACTCTCCTCCAATATCTACAAGACAATGCACTGAAACATATAATCCGAGGCATTAAAAGCGTCCAATTTCTCGGAGGATGAAGAGTTGTATGATACGGATTTACAAAAAGGAAAAGTTAAATTGATTCAAATTTGAAGGGAGGCTGCTTCATTAGAGTACAAAAAACTAAAAAGCATTTACTGACAAAGCAACATGATTAAAGACAAGACAAAACTGATAGACACCACTCTTCTTCAAGGTCATGGTGCTGTGGGAAAAAAGTACCCCCCCCCCCCGCCAACTGTATGTGGACAGAGGAGTGTACTTTTGGCAATATAGGGCATCACACATATACAAATAAACCCTATTAACACAGACCTCAAACACATAAGAATTTGGCGGGATTCACTATTGTTGCACATTACTGATTAAACTGTATAGCGCCTTGTTAATTTACAGATTAAGCCCATACAAAACATATGATGATCTTATAAAATAGAATGTATTGTTATGGATTAAACTACCCATAATGAGTACATTTTGTGTACAATACTTCTGCAATTTTGATTAAGTTAAATTGTTTTGTATGTTTGTATTGTTGTTAGTGCTGTCAAACGATTAAAATATTTAATCGCGATAAATCGCATTAATGTCACAGTTAACTTGCAATTAATCGCACATTTTTATCTATTCTAAATATCCCTTGATTTCTTTTTGTCCCATTATTTTTCTTTAATTTTAATTGGCTCGCTTTGTACAAATATTTTTGTTGGCATATAGCCTACTGTTCAGTTTCAAACTAACATTCTCACCTGGAGCAAGTAATATATCACACAGTGTAACACTGTCCATCAGTAAAAGGGGAAAACATTCTTTGACAATGGGGGGGGGGAGAATTCGTATCAGCTGTGTGCTTGGCCATCAAGTGGTATTTCAGACTGGACGTGCTGCGATGCTAGCTCAGTTCACAACAACAAAACCCACAGATCACTTTGGTCTTGTCAATGGAACATCCAGAATCTTATTGGCGTCCATTTCAGCGTCTCACGCTCGCCATCCACTCAAAATGTAACGTTACAACTCTTTGGCCGACTCGCAAGCCCAAACGAGTGTGTGTGGCGTGCCTGTTGTTTTGTTTCCGGTCTAGTTAGATCCGGTGTGGTGTTGTAGTTTTTCTAATATTACTATTGTTGCAACAGCATCTGAAAAAACTACAAAGTTTGGTAGGCCAAAAAGAATGTTAATTTCGCTATAAAAGGTTTGTGTTGACGCCGTTTTCTACTTTTACTTAGGATGTGAATAATACTTCTTCCACATTCCTGGTGGCTCTTTTTTTTTATGAGCAGTCATTGCTGTGAGTGACTGATGCCTCCGTCTGAGAGTGTCTTTCCCACTCTGCATCTTTGTCTACCTCTGTATCAACGAATCTAGAACTTACAAATGCAGCAATCTAAAAATGTGGTCATGTCACGGTTGACTTCCTGTTATAGAAAAAAAAAAAGATATATTTGTTGTGATGGTGTAATCATGATTAGATACCGCATAAGTGCTCTGCTCCCTCCAGCTCTCTCGGCTGTATGTAGCATCTTTTCCTCCCTTTGCCAAAATCAGGTCATGCTGATATTCTTTTCTCTGCTATTGGCCGTATCAAGCCTGGCTGCGATGCTCATGTATGGGTCTTAGCCATCATCTCACTGTGAAGTGATTAACATTTAATTATATGAATGTGTTGCATAACAGACAAGTAACACTCAGAGCTGAGATTGAATAGATTTTCATTTAATGAGAAATGTTTAATAGCTTCAAACAACGTCTTGCTGTTTTTGTTGTTTGGGAAAATGACAGTTGTGACCGTTTCACAGTTTTAGGTCAATCACCAGCAAGTCTTAGTTACACGATGAGCGTCATGGACCTTTCCCAGCAGGATGTACTGTATGTCATGCTGATCACTTTATTCATTCATGTATCAGTGGATTATCAGAGAAAGTAGCTCAATTGTTCTACAGAGCTGTTTATGAGGAAGCACACACAGTCCACACATCACTAACAAAAAAAACTGGCGAGGCAGAAATGTGCATATACTGTCTATTATGTAACACAAGCTCAAATAGCTTCTATGCAGTGGCTGGGGATTCATGACTTGGTATCAAAAACAGGTCTTGTTAGAGGGTTTAACCAGTAGCTGCAGTTGTTTGGCTCTTTGCCTCAGAGCCGTGGTCTCCAGCAGCACAGTGACTGGCTCTGACTCTCCCCGGGAGCCTGGCTCACTTTGATCCTGTCCCAGCGGTGCGCTTCATTGGACAGGCCGGTGTCGCAGAGCATCATTTGTTTGACAAGGAAGGCACCTGCCTCATCAATATTTATATTGTCCTATAAATGGTGAGGGGGAATATAATTTAGAACATTGTGTATGCATCCGTTGAGCTGAGTGTTTGGCTCGATGTTTAAACCTTGGCTGAAAGTTGTTCCTGTTTGTTAATATTTGAACACGTTTTATGAACAGGCCATATAGCGTCAGTGTTAAAGTTCACGCATACACTATAGTGTAACTAAAATTTGTCATACAAAAAATATAATACAAAAACCATCAAACAAGCAAATTAATACATGAATAATTCAGTTTCAGTAAGTCGGTCAGCTAAGAGAGTATGTTAATATTAGTCCTTTTGCTAAGTGATAAAAATACAGTGTAGTTGTTCAAAACTTACATAGTCTCATTTTAAATCATCAGGTATAGGCTAATGAAAGAAAATCTATTTATTCTAATCTATCTATTCTATTTGGTCGATTCTATTTGGAATGATTATTGTTTCTCATCTTACTGTATTATTGGTTATTTGGCATAACCAAATACAGTTATGAAGGTGTTAAAGTTAGATTTGACTAAGTAATAGTAAAGGACCTTCCTTGGTTAATGGTGTGCTTAAGTGGTGCACATTCTGTGATTCAGTAACAATTTTTAAATTGCCAAGACAAGAAATACATTGTGAACCTGGGGGTTTTAAGGGGCCATTCATGGAACAGTTTCCCATGATGTTGTTGGTAATCCAGTCTTGATCCTATGATGAAATATGTTTACTACAGTCATCCTGATAAAAGAAAAAAAGCATGAAAAAAAGGGGAGTATTTGGTGCCTCATATCCCATTGAGGCTTTACTCAGCCCATAATGCCTCTGAGAAATGTTGTGCCTATCTCTAACTGCCACTGTACACATATTTTCATCTCCTAAAATAACTTAAATACAACACACCTTTGCAGATGTCTCAAACCAGCCCATGAAGCTGTTGTCTTTACAGAAGCGGTCCAGCGAGGACACCAAATCTCTGTCCCTTCCTGTCATGTCACATTTGTTGGCCAGCAGGACAGCAGGGACCGGACGTCCGCTGTCGAGACAGACTTTGCTATCCAGGTCCTGCTTCCACTCTGAGGCAGCCTCCAAGGTGGAGCTGTTTGTAATGTCAAAGACCACTACTGCTCCCATCGCCTCTTTGTAGAACACTCTGGACATATTCCTAAATCTCTCCTGACCTTGAGGGAAAAGAAAATAAATCGGTGTGATTTATGCTTCACCGCAGCTTGTGCTCAAATCTGACTCCAAGAGTGAAGATTAATGAATTTGCTGTTATTATTTGGCAAAGGCTTACAGTTTTTATTTGAATTGAAAGTTGGCCCAGAACCAGTCAGTGATGCTACTGTTTGTTTATCGTGCGTGATTTGAATTATCATATCAAATTGGACTGTAACAACAAAGGTTATGCAACAAATGAGAGAACTGTAGTTTTCTGAAATCAAAGGGTATGTTTCCATGGACACTAGTTGGATAGGATTAAAATAAATAATAAATTCTAAGAATAAAAAGATTGCAATCTTCCTGTCACTAAAAATACTGTAAAACAGTTATAGTCAAATCCCAGCATAATGTATTATTGGTTAAGGCATATTGTATCTCTTATTCAACTTTTAATATATTGTTTGAGGCATATTGGCTCTCCTATTGGAGTTTAATATATAGTTGAGGCATATTGGATCTTCTATTGGACTTTTGTACTTTAGGAAATTGAGACAAAGAGAAACTTTCAACAAAGACTCCTGTATATAGCTGTGGAGAAGTTTTAATTCCTTGGCTAATTTTATGCCTTTATGGACTAGAATTCCCCCAAGGGAATAAATAAAGTATCCATCCATCTATCATCTGTTGAAATCAATATATTTTTTTCTAAATTAAATAGATTTAAACATATTATTTAAAGTTAGGGTAACCACCAATGATGCCATGAATGATGGCAGTTGATGCTACTCTGCTAAGCTAATGTTAGTTTAGCATTAGCTGGGTCTTGTTCCCTATTTTAGCTAGCTACTAGCTAACGACACCCATTTAATGGTATTGATTAACAAATACATATACCAAGATACAGTATCAGTTTATTGAAAAAATGTTTCAACTACAAACAGCTTTAGTAATTAGCTAATAAATCAATTTGTTTTTAGCTTTAACGTTACCGTTAGCTAAAACTAGCCAAGACTATCCCACGTTTAAGCTAGCTTTCGTTTGACGCAGCTGCTTTAGCTAGCTGCCTTGTCACAGTGCAGTTACTTTTGACCTTAGCTTTGTTTTGTAGTTGCAACGTTACTTTAGATTTTACTGTTTTCCAGAAATTGCACATTGTTATGGCATCGCCATCATTTTCTATGGTAAAAAGGGACTTCATCTTGAAACTCACCTGCAATATCCCAAAGCTGCAGCCTCACCACTGTCTTTGCATCCCATTCAAGAGTTTTTAGAGCAAAGTCAATTCCAATAGATGCTTTGTATCCATCATCAAAACGTTTATTAACATAACGCAAGACTATGCTGCTTTTCCCAACACTTAGATCCCCAATGACTAAAACTTTAAACAGCTTTTCTGTACATAGTGTCACTGAACGTACTGCCATGTTGTGGTCGTTTAGCCCATAAACATTCAGTGTAAGCCTAGCAAAAGTCTTAAATAATCTGCATTTACTACAGATGTCTCACCCTACACTTTCTCTTTGACTACTTCTTAGTGTTGCTGTTTTGAAGTTCTTCCTCCAAATCAAAGCCATAAATACTTGACCTTTGATTTTAAACATGGTACTGGAGTTAGGCAAGGCCAATACCACAGAGTCAGCTAGCTAATGTTTCACCATGAAAAACAGGAGACAAAAGCATAAAAAATACTTAATTTACTCCAATCAGACAAGTTTCCTTTTAAATGCTCTACAGTAAATATGTTTAAACTGGCAGACTTAGTTTATACTGTGTATATATATCAGGCTGTAGGTAGCTCATTCAGAATATTATTGAATGGTAACAGAAGCACTTCATCACATTATACGGTTTTGAGAGGCTCTTAATATTTAGGAAATAGATTGGATGTATAACCAATCATACAATAGAGGCATACACAGCTAATTCGTTTTTTCCTAATACCGTAATGCATATAGATATTGTCTGAGTATCAAAATATGATTCACAATTCATACATTCACAAAACACATGTATGTTGTTTATTTTATACATAAATCTATGCAGTTATGAAATCAGAGGTCTAATTATAAAAAAATACAAATGTTAAACTATGGTAGTTTAACTTTCATTTCAAGACCATAGAAATGAGATAAATGTACAAAAGAAAAGAAAAGGTCTTAGTGGAGATGTGGCACTTAAACTTGTCCTCTGCTACATTCGTGATACAGTCTGTGCACTTGCTTGGCATACCGTATCAAGAAATAAAAATCACAGATAAGTGCTTGTTTTTTCCAACAAGAAATCATGTAGATGTTTTAAATTTCATCAAAGAAAAACATTTTTATTCTGCTCTACCAGTTTAAATCAAAAGTTTTGAGAAATGTGCTTTCTTGTCAAAAATGTTTCATTATATGAGAAGTTTGATACCACTCTCATGTATTGTAGCACCTGTATTGTACACCTTATATGAAGCTACCATCAGTAGTTAGCATAGCTTAGCATGAAGACTCGAAAAGGGAAAACAGCTAGCCTCGCTCTGTCTAAAGGTCACAAAATATGCCTACAGTAACAACTCACTGAATAAATCCTTATATCCTGTTTGTTTAATCCAAAAAGTCTAATAATTAAAATGTATGAATTGTTTCCAACATGAGCTCATATGAAGGTGTAAAATTAGCTTGCCACTTTTAAAGCTTTTGTGCATTATTGAACATCAACATCATTAGTTTCATTCAAGCCATTGCCAAATGACACGACGCACTATATCTTTAAGGACATTTTGCGTGTCATGTCAAGCTTTTTAAAATTTGTGTTTATGTCATTTAAACGCCCATGTCCCAACTTGTCAAGTTTTAAACACGTGGTTAATATTCTTCTTCCGGACCTTTTGGTTGTTGACTTTTGGTTCCACACAAGACACAAACATGGGTCTCCTGGGTGAAAGTCCTGGTTGTTTGACCCATCTCGCTCTTCGTACTACGTCACAAGTCAGTAGAGACATATGTCGTGAAATGACACGCGAAAAACAAAAAATGTGTTGGGATAATTAGATATTAGCTTGTTATTCATACAGCTCTTGGTGAGAAAAGACCCCCTTTTGCCCTTTTCCAGTCTTTATGCTAAACTTAGCTTTATATTTAGCAGACAGATGTTAGAGGGAATTCAATCTTCTCATCAACCTCTCTTCAAGAAAGCAATAATTGTATTTTCCCAATTACTAACTATTCCTTTAAACTTTTCAATTTCTTTCGTTCTTAATAAAACAGAAAAGTCACAATGTGTAACACAAAACATATTTTCTAAAAATACTATCGACAAATCCGATTTTACATACAAACTATATTCCTCATTAAGTCGCGCTGTTTAATATCAGTAAAATCATCTGCTTGTAATGTTGCCTATATTTTCTCAAAGAAATCTGTTTATAGTAATAAATGTACATAGGCAATTTATAGTTGCTTGTCTTATTGTTAAGCACAAAATGTATTTAATCCTAAAATCTTATATTAGCATTTAAATAAATGTTTGTAAGTGTCATTGTTTGTCACTATTGTAGACATCTAAAACCATTTTAAAATGTAGTGCCTTGTTGTTCATCCTTATCATGTAACAGCTATCAATTATAGAGTGAAAAATGACTTGTCAGACAACAAAATGACTTCTTTCTTACATATCATATACAGCACATCATTAGAAACTTGAAAATATAGTACAACAACTGGTAATATTTAGAGTGCACCCTCACAGAGTTGAGGAGCTTTGCTTGAAGTCTTTGAGGATTACAGAGGCATATGTCATATTTGTAGGATTGCACAAAATCGACTCGGACACCGGCGAATTGGGGAAGGGGCTCACTGGAGGAGCAGCGCAATCTCGGAAAGGGGACGGAGGCATTAGGGCCAGAGAGTTTTCCATGGCTAATTTGACCTCAACAAAGTCCTCATCATGAATCTGGGCGTTGTTGTACATGTAGCCGTGGAGAAGGCCAAACTGCTCATTCTCCATCTCCTCGTCCTCTAAAGGGGGAGAGGGCTCCTCATCAAACAGGTCCATGTGCAGAGGCAGGACCGGCTCCTGCTGGATCAGGTGGGCCTGGTGGTATACGGGCATGCCGCCGCTCACCGCCTCGGGCATGCTAATCATATCATTAAGATCAGGGATGTCACTGTTGAATTTACCAACCATCACGTTCCCATGTTGGTGGTCCAGGACGACGTGTTGGGGGATCATGCTATTTGGCTGCTGATGCTGAGGTTTGTAGAGCTTCACCTCCTCCATGTCTTTTATAAGCCCACAGTCAGGAAGGTGTCTGTGGGTCATCATTGGGGGAGTGATGGGGGGATTGTATCTAATCGGGTCACCCTCGTCCTCCTCAGCCACATTGTACAAAGTCTTAGTGCTGAGGTCTGAGAAGTCCAGGCCTCGGCTTTGGTAGGTATTAGTTAAGGGTTTGATGACAGCCATCTGATTGGAACCTGCTTCCTGTCTCTTCACGTGCACTGACAGTCTGTGCCACGTGTGATCCCCTTTTGGAGGATGTCTTGCACCTGGTTCAGACCATGACACAGACTTTCCATTAGAACTATGAACAGAATAAAGATGGCTGTTACTTCACGGGAACCCACAAAAGTGGAGACAAAAACAGCATTTATGGTTCATGTAAGAAAGAATAATGTTGATGCTGTACGTAGTATTCCAGGGTATCTGCAGGTTTTTGAAAAAGCTTTAAAAGCTGGGAAGCTCACCGACCAAATTGGGCAAGTTTTGATTTTTAGTAACAACTTAAATGAAGTTAAATGAATGGATTGTTTTTCATGTAATCTCTCCATACATCCATCCATTCTATCCCGCTTATCTGGGACCGGGTCACATTATTTATATACTTGGGAATTATTAGAATACATCACTGAAAAGTACTAAGAAAGAAGGATATAAATAATTCTAGGCCATATTGTCCCCACTGGTTTTTGATCACACTTTCAAACTTTGGCTGGTAAGACTGTAGGAACAGGCATTACATTGAATTCTATGTGCTATTAAAAAGGTCTGAAGTTATTACATTTGATTTGGTGAACCCTGCAGGAAACCTGTAGTCTGTATTTGTGATCCCACTTGTCATCCCTTAGCACACAGAGATGCTTGTTTTAATTTTATCATCAGTTCAAACGGCTGTGTGAATTGAGCACTGACCTATATCCGTCACACTTTACAACAGGTGTCCCTAAGAAAGTAAATACAGTAAGACATCAGGCTCCCTTTGAGAGGGAATTACAGTAAAACCAGCATCCCTGAGGTGCCTCAGGAGCAGGACTCACAGACTCAATTAATGGACCTACCTGCCGTTTCCAGTGTTCTTCTTCCTCTTGAACATGTTGAGCAGGCTGTTGCTTCGGCAGGCAATTTTGCCATCGCCGACGTGCATGCGCACAGCGTCAGAGGTGGTGAACGCGCTGCGCACGTTCCGCTCAGGTTTGGCAATGATGATGTACATCTTTGGGGTGAACATACAGCCCAAAGCTACAGTCACACTCAGGCTTACAGAGAAAGACGTGGTGATGATCTTGTAGTTGCTGCCAAAGTAGATTGGCACAAACGCCAGCCATATTATACACGTGGTGTACATGGTGAAGGCGATGTATTTGGCTTCATTGAAATTTGCAGGAACGTTGCGGGTCTTGAAGGCGTAATAGGTGCAGCTCATGATGAGCAAGCCGTTGTAGCCGAGAGGGGCCACAACACCCACGTTGCTGGTGTTGCAGATGAGGAAAACTTCTTTGATGCTGGGGTAGGATTTGATGGGTTCAGGAGGCTCCAAGATAATGAGGGTAATCTCCAAGGTGAGCTGGACACTGATCAGGATGGAGGCAATGACCACTTGAGCCCAGGCACTCATGAATCTCGGTTTCCTGGTGCAGATTTTCTTTTTGCTGCCAGCCAGAATACGGGCAATGCGGTTGGTTTTGGTCACCAGGGCGGAGTAGCACATGGCAGCAGAGAGTCCCACAAGCAGCCTCTGGAGGTAGCAGGAGACCACGGTGGGACGGGCGATAAGGGTGAAGGGACACAGATAGCCCAAGAAGATCCCTGCGAGGATGATGTAGCAGAGCTCCCGGCTGGAGGATTTGACCACAGGCGTGTCACGATATAAGACAAAGATGAAGGCAACAAATGACGTGACCAGGATGCCCAGACAGGCAAAAACCACCTGGATAATGGACTCTGGATTGCTCCACTCCAGGTAGCGCAGTGGAATTTGCTCACAGCCTGAAAAAGATAAAAACATGACAATATAAACCCACAGCCAAAATACTACACTAAAAGCAGCTCATAAAACCTTAAGCATATCAGCATCAGTTTGGTGGTTAGCGTTTGGTTATCTAGAGAAAACAACGCCTAAATAAAAGGCAATTGTGAAAAGAATGAATTGAAGAATTTCAAATTGTTAAGGCTTTATAGTAGGGAAATCTTCAAAATAAATACAACACATTTTAGCCTGACAAAATACAGTAAGTCTTAAACTAGGTTTTTAGCTCAACTATAAATAAACCCTTTTCTACTCCGGCATGGCCAGGCTGGGCCACAGCCAATGTGGGGGGGGGGGGGGCATTGCAGCAGGACAAAGTAAATCACTGTTTCTCATGGATCACACTTTAAATATCTAAATTATGTCTTTTTTATTTATTTATTTATTGGGGCCAGGAAGTTTAGGGTTAGAAAACTGACATCCCACATTTTCTCATTTATGTGTCCCTAAAAATCTTGCGGTAAAAAAATAGTAATAACTGCAAAAGCCGGGAAGCAGGATGATCCGATTAAGAAAGTGTCTTGTCTTTGAACAGCACAGAAGGCCTTTGAAAGTGGGCCAGAAGAGTGATAAGTGAAGTAGGGCTGCTGTCGGATAAAATTGTGAAGATGATGAATGGCTCTCAGGTGTCATGGGAAAGCAATGGAAATAGGACAGAACAGGTTTACGAAATAGCGCTGCAAAAATGTTAGCAGGACACACTGTACAGAGTATAGGTGGCAAAAGCGTGGAGGAACAAAACTTTCTACAGAACCTCTAATAAGACTAAAGAATCTCCTCTTGTCTCTGAAAGCACCAATCACGCAAGGAACTCCTGTAGCCTGTGGCAACTGAACTAAATTCATCTCAATTTACATGCAAAAATTGCAAAACAGCAAAATCATCTGTTCTAATCAGCAGGGTTGGGCATCGTTTGGATCTTAACCATTCTGATGTCAAATCTGATTCTTCCTTTTGATACCGGTTCTTATCGATTCTCGATTCTGATTCTTTGAGGGGTGGAGTTGAAACGGGTCACATTCTTATTTCACAAATAAGGAAGGAAGGTTTCATTTTGAATCAGTGGTGGGTTGCAGTTTTACAAGGCTTTTTCAACGCAAAATAAAGCCGCAGTAGAGCGCCGCTTACTGTGCTGCATGGCATTTGGATCCGATGATCAGATTTGAAACCAAATCCTCTAAACGATTCCATTAAAGAAACAATTCCATTGGAATCGTAATTGTTAGAACGATTCCAAGTAGGAATCGGTTCTCAAAATGCAGCTACAGCCAGCAGACGATTAGCTTAGCTTAGCATAGCGATGGGAAACAGAGGGAAACAGCTAACCTACAGTAGACTTAAGTCTGCTTTTCAGCGCTTCTAAAGTTCACAAATGAACATGCTATATCTCATTTGTTTAATTTTGTACAAAAACTAAACAAAACAGCAACTTGTGATTTTACAGGGGGTTATGTAACAAACCATTTCTTGTCTTATGACCAGAGACGTTAATTCTTCTTATGACCAGAGACGTGAAGTCTCTGGTCATAATTGTGAGGTTGTCTATCAACCTGCGGCGGCTCCAGGAAGTTCCACATAACCCCCTTCAAAACCCCAAATTGTTTTAACACTTCCGTTATTGTACAGATTAGACAGAGTGCTGGTAGGCAGTTTTTGTTACATTTAGACAGAGCCAGGCTAGCTGTTTCCCCCTGTTTCCAGTCACTATGCTAAGCTAAGCTAATTGGCTGCTGGGTGGCTGTAGCTTTATATTTTATGAACAGATATAAAGGTATTAATCTTTTCATCTAACTCTCAGGGGAAGGTCCTCTGCCAGCCTTTGTAAAGTGTTCCTATCAGGTGAAACCTACCTTCCAGTTCTTCATCCGGCCACCAGCCCAGCTCACAGGCCTTACATGTGAACTCGTCCTGGACGATCTCGTTTTCCTTACAGTCAGTGCAAATCCAGCAGCAGCTCACTTCTCCCTTCCTGATCACCTGGATGACAAAACATGTAGAGAAAAGTAAAAATACTTTCCTACATGTACCGATCTCTACCCTGAGTTTGTTTCAGTGTAAAAAGGAGTCCCACTGTTTACTGTATTTATTTAAATATTTGTTTTAACACGGCAAAACTAAAGAGATCGTTATAGTTATAAAACATTAATAATGAATAATAATCTGGACCAAAATCCATTAATTGACATCTCATTACAGCGGCTGACTTGATCATTAAAACCTTTATTGATGACCAATTAACGTGTATAACTGCAGACTTGATGGCTTACTAGACAGTATGAGCATTCAATACTGGGTTTCAAATATGTAAAACTTCATCAGAAAAGATGAAGGCCAATGTGTTTGTTTATATAAAGATGCTTATCAAAAGGTAGGGACAAAATACTTCATCACTGTGATTGTACATTGTAACCAAGCTGTTCATCTGCCTGCAGGGTGAAGAAAGAGAGAGTTGTAGTCCAAATATTTGAAGAACAGTAAAACCAAAGCAAAGACAGAGGTAACCTGTGTAATGACAATATGTCCTTTAAGCAGGACAATATCTAAGGGATTTGACCCCTACCTTGATCTCTCCTTTGGAGCAGGGCTCACTACAGACAGAGCGGACCACGTCACTGCGGTTCATGTGCATCAGTTCGTCATCCAGACTGAGAAGACCCTCATGCCAGGAGCCAATGTTGATGTAGTCATAAACACCAGGCTCCACTTGCTGGAAGTTCTTAATCTCATACCTGATAGTGGGTAAAAAGCCACGAGTTAGACGGAGACATAATTTTAACAAGGTTTTGCCGATGTTGAATACATTTTTAATGGGGAAATACCATGAGTTTTACTGCCACTTAGCACAAAAACAGCATATTGTATCAGCAGGGGGCCTGTCAGGTTCTCAATCAATACATGTGACTCAGGGATTATTTCGCCAAGTGCTGATTTGTCTTTTATATCTCTTACTCTCTGGTTTGCAATAAAAACTCCCCACTGGAACTTCAAAACACTCAACCTCACCTGACAATGCAATTTTAGTTGCTTATGGATGAAAGAAGCTGAAAACAAGTGACTGTTATGTATGTTCTGAACAAATTCAGTAACTTTAGCAGTATTAATGTTTCTTTTGTGCATGAGACTCACTAAAGTGTTTTTTTCATTGCAGCATGGACATTATCCTGCACATGTAAATGTACCCTAAAATAAATAACTGAAAACATCCATTAAAATAATGTAATTAAAAATGGTTGTAGGTCACTTAATGCTGCTGTAATTACAGTATTCACCTCTGGTGAAGCAAAGCATCTGAAGACTTATACAGTGTTTCCAGTGGTGGGAAGCAACAGGTACATTTACTCAAGTAATGTACAATTTTGAGGTACTTTATACTTGGCCTTTAGTTACTTTCCAGATTCAAATTCATAATACAAAACATAATTATCAAATACATTATCATACTAAAGATGGAATTCAGAAACTACCTTTTAAAGTATTATATAGAAAATATCTAGAAATAAACTTTAAAAAGCCCCACATTAACAAGCTACAATGCTAAAGTTATGTACATTAATGCATCATTAATTATAATCCAATATTATAATTCACATTTTGCAAAATGAGCACTTTTACTTTTGGTTTATTTTAATGCTAATATTTTTGTACCAAGTCAAATTTGAAATGCATGACGCACTTGAGTTTTTCTACAATGTGGGAATGCTATTTTTACCTAAGAAAACCATCTGAGTACATCTTCTAGGATTGAGTATTTCTAGAAGAATGGAAGGGACGTGTGCTTTACCTCCCGGGGGAGTCGCCATTCTCATCAAACCAAATGTCCTCTCCAGAAACACCCGTGAAGGAAGTCTTGAGGAGAAAGTCCAGTAAGTGGCTGCCGTCGACAGGTTTCATGTTTTCACAGAGCCCCACGGTCCCAGGGCAGAGAATGGTGTGCATGTCTTGCAGCCCGTGGGCCATGGCGTAGATGGCATTGATGACGAATCCCATTTTGCTGTCTTGGACGTAGTTGTCCTCCAGACTTTCATAACCTGCCCAGCCACACATGAGATAACGGTAAGGGTTTGTCTCCAGGACAGATAATTAAAAGGGAAAAACCTTACAGGAGGGGCTTCATTGCTGCAAGCAGTAGCATGTTATGTGTTATGCTGTATAATCATTTCAAAGTTTCTGTACAGGTGTGTCTAGCATGATGTAACATATTACAAAGGAGTGATAGGGTGCTCACAGATGCATTCTTGTAATAAGTTTTCGCTGAACACCGGCTTTAAAAGAACTGTAAGCCTTCAGAAAATGGCTTCAGAGAAACCTTGTTACCATGGCAAGGCTATCCATTTCTACTCTTATGAGTCCGGATTAGAGTAAGTCTGAAATACTGTGACACGGAGATTGGGTCTCCTCAAGCAGAACAATTCGCACGTGTTTAGGATCTGTTGCCTTCTGTTGATATAGTTTTTCCTCAGACAAACGCGATGAGGGAATGAGACAAACAGTGTGTGATGTTCAAACACACCCTATCAGTTCAGTGTAATGCAAGCTAGAAGCAGAGTAAGCAGGTTTGTTTTAGTTGCTTTGTGATAAAGTAAGATGTCAACTTAGGGTTATTATAAAGAGCTGCACCATGCATTCAATATGTTGGGGTCAGGTACGTATGTTTGGCAGCTCCTGGAGTGGAAGATGATCGTTTTATTGTAGCATCCTTTGGTGGGAAAAGCATCTTTTGACAGAGCACAACACATTCTTGTAAAATCAGCACTTGGTAAGAAGGCAACAACAATCTAAATCTTTCTAAATCTTTCTAACTATCTGCCCTTGAGCCCTTGTACAATCATCAGTTTTAGCCATTCACACATTTACATTTATTATTATTGTTTTTTACAAAAAGCATATTTTCACATCAGCACTGTAGCACAGTAAATTACCATAGCTTATGTAATGTGGTCTGGACTGAATATGATGTGATGCTCTGCTGTTGTCACTTTACTCTACAGTATCTGTCACCTGAAGCTGTTCCAAAAATCCCTGTTTCATATTTTATGGAAATGAAGTTGAGTGTGATGTAGCAACTGGTTATGTAATATCTGATGGAAAATGATACAGCTTGTAACTCTATTTTACCCTAGTAGGGAATAAATATTAGGTGGCCATTATGACTATGATGTAATCTACTCTTTGATAATGCAATAACATTTTAATGTGAACCCAACATTTGATTCAAGTGAGTAAAACTCTCTCTCTATTAAGCAAAATTACTGTTACACTATCAGCAGTCTTCATTGCTGGTATATGTTAATGAAAGTATTTTAAAAAGTAATGGTATTTCATTTGACAGCTCTATGTTGAATGCCCTTTGGTTTGCATTTCTAGAAGTTATAGGGTTATTAGGGTAAATTATTTGAATTCATAAATTGACAGAATCTTTAAAAACCTGTTTTATAATAGTTTTGGTACAAAGTCAAGAAGAGACTTTGGAACAGGTTACCCCCTGACATTAGAACTATTACAGAAATAGCTCTTATTAAATCTAACCTCAAAATGGATTGATTTAGAATGGCCTTTAATACTTTCTTTGTCCTGCTTTTATGCAAACTTTTGATTTTACTGTATGTTATGTTTTTTTCTTAGACCTTGATGTAAAGGAATTTGGATACCTGCAGGTTGCTGTAAAGGGCTAAATCAATATATTTATAAATGTATAAATAAATGTTGCTGATTGATTATGTTTTAAGGATTATTTTCTCATGAGTTGAGGCTGAAGTATGTAATCTTTTTCTAAAATGTATATTGTATTTTATTGTAACTTTATTTAATATGACTTGTTTCAATGGATGGGCAGGGCGGGCAAAGAGATTCCCTCTCTTTTCTTGTTACATCATTAGTCATACACATCGTCAGTTGCTACATTTATCCTACATTTACTCGGTGTAAGAAAAGATTCACACACTGCACAAAACAACAGTGGGACACGTGAGGCCGACAAGCTTTTGAGCATCATCCGTTGCTGGTGTTTCTCTCACCATGATCATAAAAGAGGACTGCTGGGAAATTAACTGCCTGTGCAAACCGACACATAAACAGTACACTCAGTTGTGTAGCAGCTGGGTGAGTGTCCGACGGGAACTGTGGGTGATGACCTAGTTTAACAGCTCCTTGGTGTTGATGGCTGCCTCACTCACTAAGCTGTGTGAGCTGCAGTCATGATGCAATGATGTCACAATGTCAGCATGCAAGCAGAGGGTCTCCTGCTGCACGGCCGCCGCAAGACCACTCAGCCCTCTCCGTCCAAATGGGAATACAACTACAACTACAAACTACAATGGCGCTATTAATACGTGCTATCTGTTTAAAGGTAGCTTCTCTAGATCTGTGGCTACATGCAACTTAAGCCTGATCAGCCAGTTACCATCTCACTCAAATGTTATTGGGCTGTTTTGTACGACTTAAGGTCACAAAAGGGTGTGAGAGCAGAACGTGGGAGCAGATCAAATGTTGGGCTCTCACTGGAAAAACAAATAGAAACATCCCAATAGCTTGATATATTAGAGGTTAACTGAGATTAATAGTACGTTTAGAGAGAAATAAGAATATAAGCTGACTACTGAAATGATCACATCATGTAGTAAAACCTTAATATCAGTCAACCTCTACGTATATTGCCAAAGTGAGGAGCTTTATGGTTCCATTCAGAGGGATTCACTCACCGTCTCGGAGTTCTACACCAAAGAAATATAAATAATATCGTAAAAACCATAGAATTGACAGGACAGCAAACTATAGCTCTATCGCCACGTATGAGGGATACATAAATACTGTAATAACTGCTAGTAAAATATGACGCTTTGTAGGGATGAAGAGAAGCTTGACGTATGAGAATAATAAAGAAGAGAGCTCCGTTCTCATAAATAATGTGCAAACGCTGCAAAGGAATAAAAGTTTAAAACAACTAAAGAAAGGGAGGTGCAATGGTAAAAAACAACTTCCCTTGAAGAACCTTGAGAGCTATCAACTCAAAAGTATAAAAGTTTTTTTTGCTGCATGCATCATTTTATATTTACGTTTATCAATTTGATGAATTTGAAAGAATTCATTAAAAAAAAAAGATTTTAGAATTACTGGATTAAATAGCAGCAATAATCTTATCAACCTGATAAATTGGGATTGAAAACGTAAATATATATTCTGTAGCTAAATGTGTAAAAGAAAAATGTAAGAGCAGTATGTAAAAAAAAAAAAAAAAAGGTTTTGGAAACATGCTTGTTGAGCACTTTTTTGAGAAACCAAGGACTTAGGTCAATGCATTAATTGTGTTCCTTTGGAAAAGAAAAGGATTTAAATTTACCTAGATCATCATCCTCTGCAAATCCACGTGTCACCAAAATGAACAATATGAAAAAAATATGTGTTATTGGATTGAGAGAATTCTAGCCTCTGGCAGTCTTATTCATAATTAAAGAACGTGTTCCAGTTTACGGGGCCTTTTGGCATCGTCCTCTGGACATTGCACACATCACAACAGTTAAAAAAGACAAGCTGCTGTGCACACTGGCATAAAAATGTGAACCCGGAAAAACATAACAGTTGCCTGACGAATTGTTTAGCTACCTGTGCAGTTCCGTGCATAATTCAGGTTCTCTAGCGGGTGTCCGGGAAGGCGGCACTGGAAGCGGTACTGCCAGAACTCGGGGAACCACGGGTTGCGGGTGTTGGTGCTGAGCTTGAGCTTCAGGAAGTAGTCATCGAAGGAGGAGACCTCTTTAGACTGCAGCTTCACTGTGATGCCGCCCACAGCCTCCTGTTCGTATCCCTCCACCACCTCCACCCGGTCGGCCCAGCCATCACTGCAAGAGGAACACACCGCAAATAGTCCAGATTTCTGCCTATCATGCATTGACATTACATTTCAGGCACAGGGCGAAATATCTGTATTTCTGGAAAAAAAGGAGAAAAAACCTGATGACCTTTAATCCCCAGAAGGTCATTTATTTTCTTTCATCTGTTAGTTTATTGGTCAGAGACAGTAATCATTAATCAACAGAAAAGTAACTGTAAATGGGCCAGAGTTAGCTCAACAGGCTAATTTTAAAAATAGAAACATAAGCAAAAGACTTATTACCATCAGCACATAAAAACAATATATCCAGACTAATATTGAGATTTACATCTTCTGAAGCAATTCTGAAAAACCCTCAAAGACCTTTCTAACCATCGCAGTTGGAAATGATATTATGTATTACTGTATGCCCTTGCTTAATTTATATGATGCAAACCAACATTTAACAGGATATTGTTAGTTATTTTCTAGATTAGTGGTATTTTTACATTTTCATTAAAAAAAAAACGCTTTTATATTTTTGTTGGACAAAACAAGGGCAGGAAATGACGTCATTGTCCTTGTTGTTTCCGACATCCTGGATGGCAAACAAGAGTCACAACAATCTTTTTTGTTTAAAATAACAGATATTTAGCACTTTGACTCGGATGTAATGCTGATGCACGAGAGGCACAAACTGGGATCATTCTTGACAGTTCCTGAAATGTTTTTAGAAACAAGAAACCAAACCCCAAGTCTAACAGATATAAGCAACTTAAATATGAGCAACTTATGATCAGTTAACTGTGTTTGTGTTTTGTCATTGTGTATATTTTGGATACCTGTTAATTGATATTTTCATAGTTGCTCTCTTTATGTGTGCACTCTTTCCTACTTTGTACCTACACAACAATTTACCCCAATTTAATTTTCTTATTTGAAGCTAAATATAAAATCCTTTTGCTGCAAACACATTCTTTAAACTGTATAACAAGTAACAAACAGCAGTCTGCATGGGGCAAAAGGATAACTGTTGTTTAGTGATGCTGGTGGAGCTCCAGACGTCTGTGACAGTGTCGTGTTTAAAGCTACATGCAGCCTCTCTAACAAGCCTGACTCACTTTACTGAGTCCTTTTGTTGCTCTGACTTTCTTTCCCTTTCAGCCTTCCCGCTGAGGGGCGTGGAGTGCTCACTGTACTTGCCGAAAGAAGAAAAAAAAACAATCACAAGTCCGGTGAGAATTCACAGATCAGTACTGTAGCGGTACAATCTGCCCTGGAGAGGAACCAGCTCCCACCCCCCACACAGACTCCTACTGTAAGTGTGACTTTGTCTCACCGATGGCCATGGTTAGTATTTATGTTTTATGTATACATGCTCGCCTATTTGGAAATCAATTCTGCATTGAATCCTCTCACAAAAGATTATACTGATGAGACAAATGCTTTTTGTCTGACACTTCAGATTTGAATCGATGAAAAAAAAACCTCCCTTCATTTGAGTTGCAAATGCAGCTTGAGTATTTCTAGTGTGGGATCACAGCCATGATGCATTAATGGGACTTACATGAGTAAGAAATGAAGGAGCAGAACAGGGGATATGGAGGGATCTTAAATAGCACAAAACCACCCTCTAGAATGCAACAACACACTGCATGTAAATAAATAATCCCTTTTCTGGCCACAAAATGTGAATCATTGTGTACAAAATGGCAATATTCTCATAAGGTATGACAACTGGAACATATGAACACAAAAACTCTGACTTCAAAGCAAAAGCCAACAGTCTGGTTATGTTAATATATATTTCAGCTGATTAACAGTCCTGTATGATAAAGCATGACAATATGAACACATGAATTACATGCAAAACCCTGTCAAATCTGCGATGATATATATTACTTTGCTAATGAATTAATCCTTTGCATCTTTTGAATATCCATTTTGGTTCTGACTGAACTATTGGAAGAATTTGCATTCATCTTTGCAAAGATATTAAAAGGTCCCCAGACGTGACACTGATATCTCTGACCTTTCACGTAGCGCCACTATGAGGTTAACATGACATGACTCAAAGATTATACCGCCTAAGCATTATTTATTTATCTAATGTTTTGTTGTAAAGGGATATAGTATAGAACACTGGCCAATGACACATCCATGATGCTGACGCTGTGAGGAGGTGCACAGCCTCCCAGAGCTGCTGTGGCTGTAGACTCTGTAGTAGCAGGGGGGTGTTGGTAGTTTGTTTGTGATATAAAGGCATATCGTAGTTATCTCAGAGTGTGTCTGTTGAATAGCTATAGTGAGTAAGACTGCACCAAGAAACTACTGAGATTCTCCTAAAACAGCTGCTTTTGGTATAAAAAAATGATGCTGTTCTATTATGCTTCAGGCTGAAATAAATCTGAAGCAAAACAACGAATCTTTGTGTAAAACAGACTCATTCTAATACTGAATATGGCATAAAAATGCACTTCATCCACAGTACAAAAAATACCAGCCTTCAAAAACCCACATTCGCCCAAAACCCGAAGCCAACAGCACGTTTGGCTTGGCTGGCACTTCAAAAATGAACTGACAATGGCTGTCCAGTGTGACAGTATCAACAGTACCTAGCCATCTGCTTCTCAGCATCACACTGCCTCCACTCCAACACTCTGAGTGCCAAAAACCTACAGTTCTGACGTCAACGAGCGCTGTACTGTACAGATTTATAACACAAATCTCGTATCCCACTATCATGAATCATTTACTATTGGGGGGGAAGGATGTATTGCTGCCTGACATTATTGAAAGTACTTGTAGAGGCTATTCATGTCAATGAAGGATGTTTGAGTAAATAAAAAAAGAAGACTGTTTCAAAAGCAAAACAGATTAGGAGTTAAATCTTTGTCAAGCGCAGGATGATAAAACCGATATGTTCTTTTATCATTTCACTTGAGAGTCGATGAGTTGTGTGTTGTTTGAGATGTGTGTGGGAGCTGTGAGAACAGCCACAGTGGGGTTTTTTCATCCTGCACACAGCAGAAGACGGATGGCTGATGACCAGCACCTCAGGCATTCTCCATTGGCCCACTGCACACAGGGCTGCATGTGTTCACTTACTGCGTTGCTCTAAAAAACATTTTCCTTTTTCAGTAGTCTCCTTGACCCAGAAAACACACACACGAACACACCACACACGCACAAGCCCAGTGCTCTACCAAACTCATGGCCTTCTTTATCTTCCGTGGAGACTTTAGCAGCAGTGAAAATTCAAGTGGAAGGGGTGAGAGGAAGTTTAAACTCCCTTTTTTCCACATGTATGCCTTCATTTCATCTTTCGGGATAAGAAGAAGTTTTTTTTTACTCCTTTTCATCAACCTTTGTGAATAAAGCAGCAACAAATGAGTGAACTGCTCTCAGTAAATGAACCATTGTGAGGGTTTCAGATGCTGCAGCTGCCCCTAACAGGACTTGCAGTGAGCTGAGACTCCACAAAGAGGGAAGGTCTGGTGGCATGAGCGCTGATACGAGCTCTGATGTTCACTACTCCTCATACCCCGGCTTACGCTGGAGATGCTGTCCCATATTAGCCCATCCTGCCTGTGATCTGACGGGGAGAGGGAGGGAGAGCTCGCTGCGTGGATGCATTATTCATTGCCGACTGCCTGACTCAAAGCATCTTCTGCTTTCAGAAGAGATCTACTCCCAGAAGGACAACAAGAATACTTTGGTTCCATATGAACTTTGTGTATACCATCCTCCCTGAGCGGAGACAGTTTGTATTACATCCGCATTTCCCCTCACAGAATGAAGGCGTCATTTTTCTGAAAAATCTACTATTTCACATTTTTTTGTGTCATTATTATTATTATTATTATTATTATTATTATTATTATTATTATTATTATTATTATAATTAACTGCCACTGCATATAAATAAATGATCTTACCTTAATGAATTTAACGTACAATTATACAATTGAAAGCTCCAGAAAGTCTACTAAATGGAACTTGTAGTGAGTAACTTTTGTTTTCAAGGTCAAACATGTCCTTTCAATCTGAACTTGTAAAGCCATTTTAGAGGAAAAGTCCTTTCCTGCTCAGAAAAATAAAAGCAATCTGAACTCCATCTGAGGAAGACGATACGTGCGATACGACTGAAATCTCCAAAACAGCTACTAAATGGACTGTGCCGTGAGATTGTCTGGTCAACTACGTTTATCTTCATCATCACCACAAATTGATAAAAGTCAATAAATGAGCTGAAAAGGTGAGAAGTAGTCCTTATGCAGTCTGAATGAAAGCTCCAGCTACTACTAAATGGATCCCAAGGTCAAAAATCTATTTTGTGTCTTGTACAAATCCAGCCAGGACATCCTGTATGCCAATGTTCTTGTTGTTTCCATCCTAGATGGGAAACATTTGTCACAACCACCAAGCAGGGGATTAAGCATTTTCTCCTCTGTGGTTAGAAGCGTACTGGGTTTTTATTTTTTTCAAAAAAAACGATTTAGCTGCGACTCGAATGAAATGTTAATACATGAGAGGCACAAACTGGGATTCTGCAACTGAAGATTTACATGCTGCTGTATTGTTTGAGGGGTCTGCAAGATTTTGGTTTGACAAGGTTTTAAAAAATCAATTAAATAGTTTGAACAAAACATAGATCGGCAAATTTGTCCAGATTTTAACAGCTGCTGAGTTCTTGAGATACAAAAGACTAAACCCCCATATCTAACAGCCATGAGCAACTTGAGATATGAGCAATTTATGATCCATACCGTTCACCTCTTTAATATTTTTGGCATCGTGCATTGAAGAATGTCAGCTTATTCGTATTTTCATAGTTGCTCTCTTTATATTTGCACTGCTCCCTATTTAGTACAACAACTGCTGCACAACAATTTACATCAGGATATATAAAGTTCTACCTTATGCTTTCTTATTTGTCAATTAATATAAAATCCTTTTGCTGCAAACACTATCTCTTTAAACTGTTTAACAAGTAACAAACAGTGGTCTGCATGTGGCAAAAGGATAACTGTTGTTTAGTGATGCTGGTGGAGCTCCAGACGTCTGTGACAGTGTCGTGTTTAAAGCTACATGCAGCCTCTCTAACAAGCCTGACTCACTTTACTGAGTCCTTTTGTTGCTCTGACTTTCTTTCCCTTTCAGCCTTCCCGCTGAGGGGCGTGGAGTGCTCACTGTACTTGCCAAAAGACAAGAGAAGAAAGTCCATAGACACAATCACAAGTCTGGTGAAAGTTTCTTACTTAACCTTTCAATTTGCCTGATGTGTTGGACTTTCATTTCTCTTAAAACCTTGTTTAAACCCTCTGCAAACTTAAAAAATAAATACAACAGCAGCAGCACTTATTTTCATCATCCTGAAAACAAGTCTTGTTCGGACAATCTAACAACCCTGAAAACTGAGGATTTCAGTTCCATGTGACCATCCAAAGCATAACTGAATATTACAGGAGATTTCCTTTACAGAGTCCTTTTTCTGGATAATAATGAATGCATAGAAGACAATCCAAAGCTCTAGAACAGCTACTGAATGGACCTTACGGTCAAATTGTTTGTCAGCTGCTATTTCCAAGGTAAAAAATGAACGTTCAATGTCTTTCAATGAAAAGTCCTTAAAGTGCCCATATTATGAAAAAAATCCTTATACATACAAACTGTTTTGAGTGAAATACGGGTTTCTGAATGTCCTCTGCCTTCAGTCTCTGGGTGAGCTGTTCAAAATCTGCACGGCCTTCTACGTCACTAGCCGAGACGAGGTGGCCAACCGTAGAACATGCTAGCTTTTAGCACGCTAGCTCGTTCTCAAAGGTAAAACACTGCTACAACACACACTAAGTCACCATAACCAACAAAAGAACTACTTCCTGTCCCTGTTCTGCAGGTATTCCAGGTGTCCCTCGTCTAGAAGAAGTCTCCCAGCTAATCCTGCCTTGTACTGACCACAGTTGGAGAAAGAGTTCTCGAGCTGATGTGATCTTACCTAGCTCATGAGCATGTGTGACTCGCAACAAAGATAGTATAGAAGTGAGATGTCTCACTCTGTAGCTAAAACAGAGACCTAAACACACAGGGTGAAAACAGGATCTGCAGCAATGTGCCTTACAACAAAAATATGGTGTTTTCTGAAACTGTAACCATGTAAACCTATTCTGGTACAACCTCAGAATACAATTATGAACCTGAAAATGAGAATAATACGGGTGCTTTAAAGTGCTCAGAAAAACAATAAACAGCTTATTCCATGACAACTGAGCAAGTGAAATACACAATATGATTGAAATCACTAGAACAGCAACTAAACGGACCTTGTGGTGAGACACAAATGTTAATCCATGTGGCACAAAAAGCTGTTTCAGTTTTCTTGACCATATTATGTAGACTGAGTTTCATGGCCAATCAAATATTCCACAAAGCCACTTTAACCTTAACACAAAGATTGTTTCTCACCATTCCTGTTTGAAAACTTTTCTCCCAATACTTAAAATCCAAGACAAAACTAAAACTCCCGTGGGGGAAACAACCGCTAACAAACCTGCCAATTAGGAGGAACTCTCCGGCTACTCCGAGCCGTCTCATGGCCGTGAGCAGCCCTCGGACCGTCATGCCTTCACAGAAGCAGACAACAACTCGGGCTTTAGGCAGACGCTCACGCAGCTTCCTCAGCAGCCTGTCAAAGTGCTTCTCCCCGGCGTTGCTGTAGATCTTGTCAGAGTGGGCGATGCAGATGCCGTCCTGGGAGGCGAGCTCTTTGAACACCTCCATCCCACTCTCCCCGTAGTTCCCTGAGAAAGACGAGAGGAGCGCTTTTATTAAAGAAAGAGTCCATGGGTTTTGAGTCACAGGTTCACTCTGTATTCAGTATTTCAAACTGTTTAAATGTTGAATATGGTCTTTTTTTAAACAAAGCATTCGGGGAGAGTTAACTGAGACAAAACAGACTTCTTTAACCCCTGTGTTGTCCCATTAAAATTGATTTCAATTTTTGTTGATGCTTTTTATTGATTTAAAAAAAAAACTTTTTATGTTTTTGTCCCTTTTTTAACACGTTTGTCACTTGTTTTGACGTGTAACACTACGTAACACTAACTTGTTAACTTTAGTTTTACAGTTATTTTGGGAATTTATGGTCAAAAAACCTCATTTATAGGAAATTATACCTAATGTTTGAGTTATAAAAGCAGAATTTAGAAATTATTTGGACTAAATTAAAGGAATGTATGTTGATGGATAATCACAGACTGGAAAATGTCAACTTTTACTCAATACTATTTCAAAAACACTTAAATTTTTTTTTTTTCAAATGCTATAAAATTGAATGAGACACCCCAAAATTAATGAACGTAGAGATTTGTACTTGCCAAAAGAGCGTTGTGTGGAATCAATCATGTTATTTTGGGTAATTACAATTGGGTAGTTAAAAAGAACATTGATATAGTAAAACGGGTCAATTTGACCCGAGGACAACATGAGGGTTAAATGGAATCTAGAGCAGTATAACTAGAGCATACAGGGTTAAAGTAACCTCAACAGCCTTATCTGAGGACCTGAGAGCACTCTTAGGTTAAGGTTATACCTTCAATAAAAACCTTCGGTATTTATGTTGAAATTGGTCTGATATGTAAAGAAATGCATCATTGAGTTGGCAAAAGCACATCACAGTAAACAAAGAAGGGTTGCCAGGTTTTGATTGGAATTTTATTAGCTTATCACTTACTTGTCTCACATTCTCTCAGTGGAAATACACAAGATTGCAACAGCACCCTTACGGGTATTTCAGGTATGCATTTTGCTCAACAATGTGGGTGGAATCTTAAAGGTGCCCTGCCACACGTATTTCATTAATTTGTGGCAACGTCTGAAGTTCTACCATTGACTGTAGCATTTTTTGTAGAAAAAAATGCCTTGGTTACCTTGTTTCAAGCCATTCTAGCGTGGTATAGAAATCCTCCAGGAAGACTCAGCTTGATTTGTGCCAGTTCTCATTAATATTCAACAAGCTAAGCTGCTTGCCTCCGATTGGCTAACAGCTCGCGAATGAGAGCCTGGCTATCAGTGCCCTTTACCCAGAGAGCTCATGAATAGTAATGAGCTCAGGCAACATGACATCAGACTGACCAGCTGTTGTGATTGGCCTGATTTCTCACTCATTTCTTTTCAGTGGCTAGAGCTGACAGAGGAGGTAGCAGTTCATTTTCACATTCCCGACATTACACAAACACATATGGACCTTACATATTTCAAAAAATTAAAGTAAAAACGATTTGGTGTGGGAGGGCACTTTTAATTATTATCATCTACATTATAATGTTTAAGCATCTACATGTTTATATATTGTAGTTTTCAATCAATCAAAAGTTAATGTAAAGAAAAAAAATGTGGCAAATGAATGCAAATTTATGTCTTTTCAAACGAGACACAAGGATGTGTGAAAAAGTGACCTTTTGTCAGTCTGCCTGGACTAGTTAATACAAAATACAACTTCTTTCTATGCATATTAAACGGTGGTTTCAACTCATGATAGAACTAGTGATTATTTTCATTATCAATTAATTTGGTTTTGTTTGTCATTTTTGCATAAAAATTTACTAAACGGTTAATCGGTTACCAACTGACACCTGGGGGAGCAACAAACTAAGACTCCTGGCAAAACTGAGGAAGAAAAAAAAGAGGGATTTTGTGTCTTGGTAATATGCAATTTGGTCTTGGACTTTGATGCAAAAAAGGAACTCTAAATACTCCATAGATATTCTGTTTATACTAATGTCATGCAGATGAGCCTCACAAAGGAGAGCCCAACAGTCTGCAGCCACCTGCTGTTAGAACATCAGTCTACAAAATGTCTCTCTCAAGACACAACAAGAGTTACACTGCATATTGAAGCAAAGCACAACATTGATTAAATCAGTGCAGCAGAGAGGGCTACAAGTGCTGCCTCTGTGCTACAATGAGTTTCTAAAATGGCCCTTCTTTCTTTTGTCTTCTTGTCTTTAATTTCCTGTTTACGGGGGGGGGGGGGGGGGGGGGGGGGGGTGGGTACAGGACTGTCAGTCCACTGATTTCACACATGACGTTCAGTCATAAGGAGCCTTACTCCGCCTGTGAAAACGTTTTTATGTCTTCAGTGATACTGGAGGCAACCTGTGTTACAAACTGGATGTGTGGAGTAGGGAGGGTCTAATGAAAGAGGCCAATAAATTGCATCATGGGAGATGTAGTAAAAGTTAGGATGTCGCTGCTTTTGCTGCTTCAATGTTGACAATTCTCTTTTAAATCTGACTCTTGGGAGTCTCCTAACTTTATGTAAGTGCAATACTAATTTACCAGAGTACCCCTTTAAAAGAAATGTGTCTTACCCTCTGTGTGCACCGCAGACACATAAGTCCAGTTGTATCGTTTGACGATGTCCAGGAGGGCCCTGGCCTGAAGGGTGTCTGAGGGCACGACTCTGAGGAAGTACTTAAATAGTGTCTTGTCACTGAGGTCAATACTGGTTGCAGAATAGGCAATCTGGGGGATGTTGAACAACTGCAGAAGGTTTTGAACTTGAATTGCGACTGAGCTGGAGCCGGGCCCGATGACCCCCGCAATGGGCTTCTTGGTTGTCGGTGGCTGACTGGAGGGCACCCCTTCGATGCACCACCTGGACCCGTCCCTGTCGTCCCGGATGGAGATGAGAGAGTCTCGTATGAACTCGATGCTCTGCTCCAGAGCCACCGAGGAATGCCAGCAGGAGTCCCTGATCTCACAGCCCAGGGTGATGTTGGGTAACAGGTTGGGGTCCGAGTTAATCCGATCCAAGGCGTGGAACATGGCCTCCACTCTTTGGATGCCGTACTGCTCGCGGACTTCTCCACATTTCCTCTCTGCCACCTTCTCAGCGGAGGGTTGGTGGTGAACAGAGAAGAGGGCCCCGATTATAATGTCCCCGTCCATCCTCGCCACCAGGCGGGAGGCAGAGCTCGGCACCACAGACCTCTCATACTTCCCATTAGACAAGACAAAGGCCTCAAACAGTAAAACAGGCAGGTACAAGATGCTCACGGCAGTCAGGGAAATCATATTCGACATTGTGCCACAGTTGAAGAATGTAGAATCACTTCCACTTTGCCATAATGGAGGTCCATCAATCCACTTTTGGCTCAAATAGAAATGACCTCAACTACTTCTCCTTCAGCGCTGTCACCCTGTATAAGACACATAGAGCATTAAGGACTGTTTTTTACACATGTAACTTCAACAATTAGTTTATTAATGTCAAGGCCTAGTTGCTTTTCATAATCGATTAATCATTTGATGAGTCATTTTTTATACTAACATTTTCAGGTTGCAGCTTCTCAAATTTGATCTAGATTTGATGCTTTGCTTTGTCTTCTTTGACAGTAAACTGAATATCTTTGTGTGTTGGACTGTTGGTTGAACAAAACAAGTCATTTGAGTACGTCACATTCAGCTTCTTTCATTTTTCACTATCCTCTGACAAACGACAAGATCAATCGTAGAGTCAGAACATTGAAATTAATCAATAGCGAAAATAATTGGCCACTAATGTGACTTTTCTGACTGTTGTCCTTCGTCTTCGATCCCAAATCCTGCAAACGTTTGCATAAACACACATAAAAGTTGCATCAAAAACATGCAAAATTGCAGTTCCTGGAGTCCTGTTGCAATGATCTACAGGGTGGAGTCTAAAACAACTGATCTCAGCAGCGATCATATATGACAAGCTTTAAGGACACTACATGGTAGATTTGAGAGATAAAAAGTTAGCTCTGAAATAGGGGAACAGTCAGTTTCAGCACCACGGACAGCTGCCTACATCTCTCGGCGCATTTTGTCCATTCAAACGGATCTGTATCAACCTGCGCCTGTTCCTTCAACTTTTACCCCAGACAGCACCACCTAAAGACACAGGGACGTGCTCTAGTTCAATCATCTTCTTCACCGTCTCACAGAGGACTCGAGCTCAGTCACTGCTCTACAGCCGAGTCATGTAGGCTACAGGACATTTTCACCATCGTCACCTACCTATGCACATGCATACCAATTAAAGGATCAAGCTTAATTAACAGAGCAGGCTAATACGACGCTGTCATACTAAATAGACTCCGTCTGCCAAGCACATAGCTGGTATTACTTACCTACCTGCACCAGCCGATTCGGGACATAGGGGGTCTGTGTCTTCTCTGAAGCAAGAAAGCCAGACTGGACTCTTCTGCCTAGAACATACTGTGGCACTGAGTCTCTCTCACTCTCTCTCTCCCCCTGCCAACCCCCCTCTCTGTTCTGATCATGCCCCCTTCTTCTCCTCTTCCTCACTGCATCTTGAAACCGGGTCACACTCGCTGCAGTGCCCCTGATTTGTCAAATTCTTCGTCAGGGGGATGTTTCCGACAGTGTAGCATCGATGAATGGCATTTCTTGTGCATGTGCACATGGGGAAAAGGTGGCCATGTGAGAAGAGCTGTTAACCTGAAACCTGAAAGATAAATATAGCAAGTCTATGTGGAGCGGAAGCTTAGTTTTTCACCTCATGAAAAGTGTGAAGACACCGGTCAAACTTCACCTAATTCGCCCTGCTGCGTCGTGCCGGTCAGTGACAGATGCTATGCACTTGCGTTCAGCCGCTGCAGCCGCAAAAGGATCACACTCTGCCGCCACCGTGTGGCGGATCACCAGTACTGCGCCTACACCAGGAGTTTTTTTTTTTTTTTATAAAACTTTAACAACAAAAAACCATTACGGTTGTTAGGTCACATTAAATGTTTTGACAATAAAGCTCGCTCACTAGACGATATATTTTACATGGTACTAAAAAAAAAATCTAATTTTTAAGATAAGAAATAATCTGTATTCAATACAATTTCAATAAAATATTTTTTACAGTTTATTTAAAGATAAAACTATATTTTTATATATTTCAAAAAAATAGTAAGGCGCAAGTAGGTTGAAAACTAAACAATGTGCCCACAAACATATAAATGTATATAAATTACAATATGGGAGAGTAGAAACTTTGCTACTTGTATTTAATCATAACTACTCATATTAAAAAAGTAGACAAATAAAAGTAGCCTACTGCACAAATGCCTTTACTTTGTCATCAAACTGCTATGACCTCACTTCCTGTTTTTAAAAATGGCGGACAGCAACATTGGAGGCGGTGAGAGCAGTGTGTTTCGGCGACCGTCAGCCTGATTATCTGGAGCTGCTGGGACCTGAAACGACTTCTGATGCAGCGATAACAACCACATCGCTTTGTGGGAGGCGTTCAAAGTAAATCTGCCGGTTTTTTTTTTATCATGTGCTTGTTTGCAACGAAACCATCAGATCCGCAGCCACTCAGCCCGACAGGGCTTTCATTGTGTAACAGTGGTCATGTTTCTCAGGGACCGCTGCCTGTTTCCGGGACCAAAACAACTTTCCCCGACAGGAATAAGGAACACATGTTAGAATGTAAATGTAAATGTAAATGTGCTGTATTTATATAGCGCTTTTCCAGTCTTAACAACTGCTCAAAGCGCTTTTACATCTACAGGAAACATTCACCATTCACACACATTCATACACTGTGGCCGGGGCTGCCGTACAAGGTGCCACCTGCTCATCAGATAAACATTCACACACATTCACACTCCAATGCGCAGCACCGGGGGCAACTCGGGGTTCAGTGTCTTGCCCAAGGACACTTCGACAATGACTGCAGGGGCGGGGATCAAACCACCAACCTTCCGATTGGCAGGCAACCGCTCTACCACTGAGCCACAGCCGCCCCTTTTCTTAGCCAGTATGTAAATGACCGATCCTGCTGTTAGCGAGCTAGCGATCGGAGTTAATGTGAGCCGTGTTAACTGATCATGCTAATGATAACTTAGTGGAGACACTGTAACTACTTTTTCTGTCTTGTTTTGGAAAATGTAACAGTAGCTCTGCTAATAGTCCCCAACATGGGGTTCTTGGCCCTCCTAAGGGTCCCTTGATAAAAGCTAAGGGGCCGTCTGATTTATTTCACTGATCTATTTCACTATATAATGCTTATGTTTTGGACTTTTTGGGAATTACTAAATACTTTTACTTTTTCAGGTGTATACAAATCTATAGTCAAATCAATTACTGTGAGAAGGAAAAATAATAATTAAGCTATTACTACTAAAACTATTACTAATAAACATTCAATTGCATGTTAAGGAGGGAGGAAAAAGCTCAAAACCAACTAAACTAAGCCAAATGTTAGTGTTAGTATTGTTTAATTTTGTTGATGTGTTGAAATAGTCATTAAAAAATGGACAGACTAGGACAGCACTCCCAATTAGATTTTTAGTTGCCACGCAAACATTTTGGCCAAGATGCCTTTTTTCAGCTTATATTCCTGCAATTTCACAATCAATGCGGTCACCACTAATTAACCCCGGCTGTCTATATTGATCATGAAACTGCCAGAATACACACTGAAGGGTTAAAAAAAAATCTAATTGGAGTGCTGTCTTATGCTTTCCTTTTTTATGATCTACATCAAAGATCCAGCACCCAGTCTTCAAATATCCATTAATGAGTTGAGTGCATTGTGTCTAACTTCTTTTTTTATGAAATATTAATATTGAAATCATTCCGATAATTATAAGCAATTGCTGTTCATATATTGTCAATTTCACTGAGCTCTTAGAAGGATATCAGTTTTGTGTTAAAATAACTCATTTTGTCTACCAGATATAGATATTTGTCATACAGTATGCTGCTGATGCAGTAATAAATCAATTTACAGTATAATTACTTTTGTTAACTCTTAATTTGCTTTCCGTGTAGAGTTTAACCATGAGTAGCCGAAGAAAGAGGGCCCCTCCTGTGAAGGTGGACGAAGACGCCAAGAAGAGGTTAAACTGGAACATGCTAGATGACCGCAAGAACGAGGAAATCCAGCTCGGTGAGCAGACACCGACCTGCTCCATTTTTCCTGTCGACCCTCCTCCCAGCAACTCCTTTCTCTCAACCGCCGAGGGTGTCCCGGAGGCTGCCTGCAGCAGCTCTGTCTGTTTCCCAGAGGTGTCCCGGAGGACTGCCTGCAGCAGCTCTGTCTGTTTCCCAGAGGATGTCCCGGAGACTGTCTGCAGCAGCTCTGTCGTTTCCCAGAGGATGTCCCGGAGACTGTCTGCAGCAGCTCTGTCCGTTTCCCAGAGGATGTCCCGGAGACTGCCTGCAGCAGCTCTGTCCGTTTCCCAGAGGAGCCTCCAGGTACGTCCGCTGACAGCGGCTCGGCCTCCGCCTCCCTGGCCCTAAGTGTGGTGCCGGCTTTGAAGCTGGGCCACAGCTGGAAGGCGCTGATCGGGGAGTTCAGCGTCCGGCCAGCTTGGATCCCATCTGACTGTGAACTGAGAGCTTTGGTGCTCCACAGGATGGGTGAGCAGCTTCACCTCAGCTACGGCGGCTGTGATGAGAGCTCAGGGCTGCAGTGGAGTGCTGAGGAGGACGTCTGCACAGCGGAGTGCAGCCTCAGTGGGATCCTGCTGGAGGACCTCGACTGGATGCAGAAGAGGAAGGTGGTGCAGCTCTGCCACCAGGCCAAAGAGAGCTCCGTCAAGGTATGAAGGTATTTCAGAGAGGATGGAATGGAAAATATTCTCTCAAGAGTTACTTCACAGGTGAACTGCAAGATGCTGTGTGTGTGTCGATTTCATTTGAAGAACAAATGCTGCCTGAAAATCATTTTTAGAAACATGACTCTTAACTTCAGTGCTTACCCATAAATTAACTAATACTGGTAGTCAATAAGCAGTGTTCTGTGCACACATCACATTTCAACCTCTATCTAAAGATAACAAGGAAAATATTAAATATCTTGTTTGCAATTTATATTTGCTCTTAAAGGTTGCATGTTGCTGAACTTGTGATATGCTGAAGTGTTTTAGGTAATTTAGTAAGAATTTAGTATTTTAGGGGCATTTTCTGTTATTAGAGCATTGACAGTAGAGAACTCACAAGAAATGAGGAGAGAGAGAGAAATGGAGAATGACATGCAAAGAAGGTCAACTTCTGGACATGAAGATGTTGGCTGCCAGGTTTACGTCACTAAACATAACAACAGATGGTTTGTCACTTTCCAGTTTATTCTCTCTCTGTTGTCCCAAGCAGCCACATCCAGTCTCTTGTTGAATTGAAAATCAGCTTACCTGCTCATTATGTTGGGATGGCAAACAGTCACAGGTCTGTGGTTCACAATATTTCTTCCATCAGCTGTTGTTTGTCCACATCTGGCAGGTGGGGATTTACTTGCTGGAAACTGGGCTCGGGAAGCCCGAGTACCTCAGCGAGGGAAACGCTCGGATGAAGAAAGCAAATCAATTAATGCAGAAGTTGATGGAGTATTTCTACGATTTCATTATCCCCGGTAAGGGTCTAATCCTAATGTCTAATGCATTCTGTGATCCAAGTTCTCAGATTAAAAAAACAACTTGATTTCACTGCTTTATATCCTTTTGTAGAAGTTGTAGAGAATGAGAATGAGGAGGAGGAATGTGACACTGACCTGGAGAGGCAAAATGTGGAGGAGCTCTATGATTTCGTCAGACATCTGCACCAGAGAGAGAGCCAGGAGGTGACGTATGACGTTCAGGACAACGCTCTTATTCCTGTTCTCAGACCCTATCAGAGCCAGGCTGTCAACTGGATGCTGAAGAGAGAGAAATACAGGAACACTACACCTAAAGGTACTCACTTCTTGTCTGGCACAACTGTACACTGCTGTATTCTCATGAGATGTAAAACTTTGAAATTTAAGATGATGCTGAAGGAGACCAGGAGTACTAGTGGTTTTGCACTTATCACTAACCATGCACACACTTTACTGCCCTCCTGAGCACTGCTGAAATGCAGATTAAAGAACTTGAGTATTGCCAACAAGAGCAAAGTTAAGTTCCTGTAGTGGAAAAGAGCTACGTTAGGACTGTGACAGTCATGTAATTGAGACTGTCAATATTTCCCATTTCTTTGCAGAACAAATTCTGCATTTCCTCTGGCGGGAGGTGATCACTTTATGCGGAAAGAAGTTGTTCTACAACCCCTTTACCGGCTGGTAAGAACTTGAATGTTAACAGGTCAGTTCACTTAAATCACAAAAAACATATTTTTCTATCTTCCCAGGCAAATTGTTTCAGTTTAATGTGCTGAGGATTGAACAAATCTTGTACATTTTTTAAAATTCTTTTAGCAGCACAAGTGAACTTCCATTCACCTCTATTGTGTGGGGTCAGCAGCAGAGGTGTCTTAAGCTGGTATCTCAAAACCTTAGCAAATAAAACAAAAACATAAGTGCATGGATAGATACCACTAGAGGTAACTGGGAAAATATGTCTTTTTGAATTTGGCTGGACTGAGCCTCTAATTTTCTAATATTAATGTCATTTTGTGAATGCACAGTTACCTCCCTTTTGTTGTAGTTTCAAGGACGAGGTTTTTAGTACTACCTGAAAGTATTTTTAGTTACGCTTTCTTTTCTTTTCTTTTTTTCAGCTTATTACGAGAATTTCCCCTGGCAGGTGTAGAGTGGCCTGGTGGGATCTTGGCTGATGAAATGGGGCTGGGAAAGACAGTGGAAGTTCTGGCTCTCATCCTGTTTCACCACCGACAGGACCTGGAGCAGGAGGCCCTCACCCTGCCTGTGGTGAGGATCAGCTGCAGTTACAAATACACAAGTTCACCTTTTCTTTCCCTCTGTTACCTTCACCCTATTGGTGCCATGGATGATTAACAGTCATATAATGTTGGGGATTTTGTCTACTGTTCTATTTATTTTAATATGCTCTGTATTGACATCATCAGCTACTTTGTGAAAATTATTAATTGTTTCTCTTTGGTCTTGCAGGGGAAATCCGTGAATTATTTCGTACCTCCTCCTCCCCTAGAGAAAAAGGTTATCCGCTGCAAGTCTGAAGTTCAGCCTAAAATGAAAGTATCTTACCCAAGTATGTCACTCACCGTCCTCTGACATCCCAGCTTTTAATACCACTGCCGTTTGATTTACATATTTTACACAAATCTGGTCCTGTCTGTGCAGCTGTGCGTGTCATGCTCCTCACTGCAATCAAGGCAATGAGATCTGGCAAAGGAGCCTCCGTCAACGCTGTCTTCACCTACATCCGTGCCACTTACGGTTATGACCTCCTAAAAAACCGCAACCACATCAAGAAGATGCTGGTGAAGCTGATCGACGAAGGCCTGGTCGACCGGGTCAAAGGCCGAGGCTTGGCGGGGTCATTTAAACTGGGAAAGAACTACAAAGAGACAAAAAAGACCTTAACGGGAGCATCCAAGTCTGTAAGAGAAAAAAAGAGCTTCAAATATAAATGTTTCATGCTACAAATATTACTTGGTGGTATTATTGAACTTTTGTCTAATTTCTTTTCTTCTCGTAGAACTCCAGAAGCGCAGAGAGCGCGCCCAGGCAAATTTTTCAGAGACGAGCAAAAGAGAAGGCAGAAGCAGCGCTTCAGAACTCTCTTCTTACAGATGATCTGAGAGATCAGTACTCCCCTGCGTCGGACTGTCTAGAACCAGAGACAGCAACGAAGAAGGAATGGGATGAAAGTCTGAAGAAGAAAGCCGAAGACATGCTGGATCAGTCCAGGACAGCCTTACAGAGGACTCAGGATAAAAGCGAGTCAGAAACACAGGACGTTCCCAGGAATGATGAACTACCTGAAGAAAGAGGAGAATCTCTTCCGCTTGAATCAGCAGAGACGGAAACCCCCACCAGAGCGTCTGTTGTCCCTTTCAACACACCGGACTACCGCTTTGAGTGCATCTGTGGTGAACTGGGCATTGTTGACTACAAGGCTCGTGTCCAGTGTATGAACTGCCAGCTGTGGCAGCATGCAGACTGTGTAAACTACAAAGAAGAAAGCCTTGAGACTACACCTTTCTACTGCCCCCACTGCCTGGTCGCCATGAAGCCCGTCTCCACCGGTGCCACCCTCATCATCTCCCCGAGTTCCATCTGCCACCAGTGGGTGGAGGAGATTAACCGGCACATCAGGTCCTCCTCGCTGCGAGTGCTGGTGAGGAAGTAGATAGATATGAGTGGTTTGATACATGTTATCTACAATGTAGAAATGTCACATATTAACATTCCTTGCATCCAAAATTACACATTAGTGCCACTTCTTGGGATGTTGCATTTCCTCTCAGGGTCTGAGACCACATTTGAGTACCACTGTCTTAATTTCACAACTACGTACAGTATATTTCTATAATGGATGTTGGCACCAAAAGAGTCGGATTGCTAACCCTGACAGTTATAGGGACTTCTCTTAGAGTGGTGGGTAGACCGGTTCATGTAATTGGTGTGTAGTTTAAATAACGTTCAAATGCACAGTTAGTTGCCATAGCTAATAAATTTGAACTTATTTTGCCAAGTCTGATTACAAATTGAGATGATGCTCCCCTTTATTGAGATGTAATCCTGTCCTTCAGTACCTTAAATTCCAAAACAGTTGCATTTGTGCATAAACATATTTATAAAAAATATGTATATATATATATATATATATATATACATATATATGAAAATCTACTTCAACTGTTCTTCCTCATCTCGCCTGCTGAAGAGTCCTCTTGGGGCAACTTAACTTGTATTCCTTATAAAAGAAAGTACACACTCACTTTAACTTGCATTCTCTTGCACTTCCAAAAGGCACAAAACAGTTCATCCTAAAGTGGTAATTGATGTAATTTCCTTATCCCAGGTTTATCAGGGTGTGAAGAAGCATGGATTCATCCAGCCACACATGCTCGCTGAGCAGGATGTGGTCATCACCACCTACGACGTGCTGCGGTCAGAGCTCAACTACGTGGACATTCCCCACAGCAACAGCAAGGATGGACGCCGCTTCCGCAACCAGAAGCGCTACATGGCCATTCCCAGTCCTCTGGTTGCTGTGGAGTGGTGGCGCATCTGTCTGGACGAGGCTCAGATGGTTGAATGTCCCACTGCCAAGGTGAGAATCCAGAAATCAGTACCTGGAAGTGGTTTGCTCATTTACACAAGAGGATAATAAAGCATTTGGGGTTTCATGGGATGGATAGCTCTTGTGTTTATGACCTTCTTTCTATATCAAAATACCATATTAATATAAATGTGTAACTTCAATCTTATGTATTTATAGGTTGTTTGTGAGATGGCAGACTGTGTGTTTAACACAACTTTGTTTATGCTCCCTTATCATTTACTGTCAGGCTGCAGAGATGGCTCTACGTCTCGCATCTGTCAACCGCTGGTGTGTCAGTGGCACTCCAGTCCAGAGAGGCTTAGAAGGTAAAACCAAAGAAATCATTAGTCATACAATTATCAAAGCAGGCCTTGAATAAGCGGCTCTGTGTTTGGTCTCTTAAGACTCAACAATGTTTAAAAATCATCAAAACCTGAAAAAAAATTAATCTCTAACCTGATGTTTTCTTTGAAGATCTGTACGGCCTTGTACTTTTTCTGGGAGTTGACCCGTACTGGGTAAAACACTGGTGGGACCAGCTGCTTTATCGCCCTTATCGCCGTGGAAACACAGAGCCGCTGTACAATGTAATTGCTCAATTGTTATGGCGATCAGCTAAAAAAGACGTCATTGATCAGGTAGGACAACAAAAGCTCTTCATTTCTGTGACCCTGTCCGATTAACAGTTTTAGGCATCCTTTTGACTTAAAAAATCTCTAATAAGTTGATCACAAAGGTTTTAATAATGACATGACGTATGTTAAGTTCCAGAAAATGTAGTTCAAGTATGTTCAATGATCTGCTCTGTTGCTTTTCCAGATCCAGATCCCGCCTCAGACAGAGGAGGTGCACTGGCTGCACTTTTCCCCCGTCGAGGGACACTTCTACCACCGTCAGCACGAGGTCTGCTCCCAGGACGCTCTGGCCAAACTCAGGAAGATATCTGACTGGAGCCTGAAACTTGGCAGCCTCGACCGCCGCACCGTCCACACCATCCTGGGCCCGCTGCTGAGGCTGCGTCAGGCCTGCTGCCATCCACAGGCTGTGAGGGGGGAGTTCCTGCCCCTGCAGAAAAGGTACTTGATGTATTATATTATCAAGGCGCTCGTAGGCGAGAGGAAAGGTCCTTATCTGAAGGCAGCTGCAGCGGTTAATTAGCAATCTAGATGGACTAAATAGAGTATCACAGCATTAGTAGGGGTAATAGACCACAGCAACCATGTTGTCAATTATACAACAAGTAGTTGTGTTTATTTAAAGTTGACCCATTCTGTGTCATTTGTGCTGGAGGGTTTGTTGAGTGGGTTTGTCTGTGCCGTGCCTCCCCAGCACCATGACGATGGAGGAGCTCCTTAAGTCCCTGCAGAAGAAATGTCGAGTGGAGTGTGAAGAAGCTCACAGACAATTGGTGTGCGCTCTCAATGGCCTGGCTGGAATACACATCATCAGAGGTATAACACCCCACTTGTGGTCTTTTGCTCCCAGTTTCCCATGGGAAATCAGTTCAAACACAACACAAGCCTTGATCTCGTCTTTGTGTCTCGTTTTGTTACGGCAGGGCTCTGTAAGGCAGAGTGCACTAGGGTGTTTTGTATAGCACATTTCATCAGCTCTACATGTGACGGACATGTTAAGTGTCACTAATAATCACGTCTCCTTTGCCACCCCGCAGATGAGTTTGTAGAGGCAACAGAGATGTATAGAGAAGTGCTTCGTTCATCAGAAGAGCACAAAGGCAGGCTGAAAACAGATTCATTACAGGTACATGGCCTCATTCCATTTCCATTTCTCTTTCACGTCTGTTATTAACACATGAAGGGTTTCGTTTCTGAAGACTGACATCATCCGACAAGAGTTTGTGATACCACTGACATTAGTTTGTGTTACTGATTTCATGATGGGCATTATATTTTTATTTCTAACCATTATGGATAGTAATATATTGCGAGTTTATGCAAAAATGTCTGATTCCTGGTCTTTTTTGTTATTGTGCTAAAACAGCGACTTCATGCTACCCACAATTTGATGGAACTGCTCAGCGCAAAGCACCCTGGGATACCTCCCACGTTAAGAGATGACAGACTAAGTGAGGAGGTAATTCATTCAACACATTTACTACAATAAGGAATGTGTCAATTTAGGGTATAAACCTGTGGTGCCCTTTATTTTTTGTATCATTTTTTTTACATAATTTTTTTTATTTTAAGATGGCCATTAAAGTTTACTTTTACCATTCTGCGTGTCTCTGCAGGCGGAGCAGCTGCGGCAGCACTACATGACCAAATACGACTCTGAGGTAGCAGACGCCCATCAGGCTTTGCAGCCGGTGCTACAGAATATCAAAGAGCTCAAACGCAAAGTGAGAGAGATTTTAGATATACTATATATAAATAAAAATACTGCACAATGGATACTACCATGTTGTTTAGGAGGGCTAAGTCAACGTTTATGGCAACATACATTTAAACCAGCCTAACCAGCCTGGGTGACTACTACTGGAGGGGTTTGTGTGGTGTCACCCCAGATGTTCGGAAGAAAAGTCTTTCGGTACTTTGTCTTTTGTAGTGTTCTTTATAGGACATGTGCTCCACAGCCGTTAGAGTGACGTCCCCGGTCTTTTCCACGGCCTCCAAAATAGCAATCCTCCACACACCTGTGACCAGAGGTTAAATCCGCACACAACCACTCCCCCCTCATGCACGTCAGTCTGACCCTGCCCACTATCTGATTAGATCTGATTAATATCACAACATCTGCATTAAAACTGACTAAACGGATCCCAGAGTGGGGTTTAGGGACACTCACTTTAGTAACAAGTATAATAGTTTCTTTGGTCTAATGGGAGCAAAAGCTGTTTAATGAAGTTTTATATTGTTTGTGGTTATTGTATTTATTACATATCATTAGCTCTACCTTGAGTTTAGTTTCTGTTTTACTCAATGGGAGTATTTAATAGCTGGAATGACTTGCGGTAATAATTTGAGTCTAAAGATGGACACGCTGGAGTCAAATTGATCTGTATTTGAACCACTGTATTTACTGTTTTAAGACAGAATTAAAAACTTATTTTCTTCATTTGCTAAACTTTCTCTCTTTTAAGGTGAAGCTGAATAATCCCTGGTGGCTGGATGTTATCCAGAAGGCGATCCGCTGCTCCACTGACGACGACCTGGTGTCCCGCATTAAAAATGAGCTGACGTCCAGCTACAAACAACAAGCCAACAAGCTCACCATGGCAGAAAAGTAAACGGTTTATGTATTGAAAAATAAGGTGATAGTAAGTATTCTTACACAACTGTGATAAAAGCAAAACGGGTTTTCCTGCAGGTTCCGTGATGCCTGTGGTCTGCAGTTCCTACTCACCACACAAATGCAAGATCTGATGAAATCCCAAAAGACTGTGCAGGACGCGGTGAAGAGTCTCGAAGGTCCGGCTTCAAAGAAAGTGATTGATGAGGTCACCATTTGTCACCTCAGGCCTATGAGACTGCCACTCAATAAGTGAGACTTCAGCATGTTTCACATCATTTCAGTAGTTTAAAGCCTTGTTTTACCTTAAAATACACAAATCGTAACATTTCATTATAGCTTTTGAATGTGTTTCGTACAGTAAGCCTCAGCTTACCTCGGTACAGTAAGCTTGTTTATCATAACCAATAATTCTTTCTTGTCACACTTTAGTTGTGTTTTTTGCAAAGCGGATGTACTTTTCATCGATTATGAGTCCAAGCTGTTTTCTCACACGTAAGTAGAGTTATATTCTAGACTGTCAAATTTCATGAAAAGTTAATTGTTGATTTATGAGTAAAACAATTCCCCAACAGGGTGAAGGGTCAGACGGCCATCTTTGAAGAAATGATTGAAGATGAAGAGGGGCTGATGGACGACCGTCTCCCCACCACCAGCCGAGGTCTGTGGGCAGCCAGCGAGACTGAGCGCTCGCTCAAAGCCATCTTGTCTTTTGCCAAAGTTAAACGCATGGACCCGGAGTTGGTGGAGGAGGGTAACACTTTCATGGAGCTGTTTGAGTTCTGGAAGAAAGAGTACAAGGTTTGCACACACTTTTCAACTCCACTCTTCATTTTCAAGCAAGGCAAGACAACCTATTTAAATTGCCAAAGTCTGAGTAATAACAGATTTCCTATTCCATCCTCTTCCTCTGCATTAAAACTTACAACTGTTGAAGAACACAGTGGGCCCTATTTAAACGATCTAAGCACATGGCGTGAAGCGCCTGGTGCAGGTGTGTTTAGGGCGTGTCCAGTTCCACTTTTGCTAGTTTGACGGAGGAAAAAAGGGTCCATACGCCAGGGGCACGGTTCAAAAGGGTTGTACTTAGTGTCTTCATTAATCATAGGTGTGTTTTGTGCGTAACATGCAATAAACCAATCAATGTGTCATCTCCCGTTCCCTTTAAAAGCCAGGTGTGTTTGTACCTTGCCGCATTACTGTTATGATGGCGGATTTGCAACGAAAGATTTTCTTTTTAATCTTCTGCATGTGTGTGTGTAACAAGCATAGTGTGCGCGTGCTGTTAGGCGCATTTTACTAATGTGCTGTTTAAATAACAATGAAATGCTGCACTATAGACTTTAGACCAGGTTTTTATTGGTCAATGGCGTGATCCCTTTCTGCTGCCGCAAGATATCAATACGCCAAGAATTCACCTGAACATAACCCCCTTTAAGACCAGCACGACCTTGGGGGCCAAGATGGGCGCAGGTGCATTTGCTATTTAAAATGACGGGGCTTGGACGGGAAATACAACTTTTCTGTTTTAAATAGCAAAGACATTACGGGGTTTTTGTGCTGCGCAGCGCCGGGGCAACAAGGGCCCGCAAGGTTGGAAAGGTTTCCAAACCATGACAGTTATTAGTGCTTGGTTTGGTGGGAATTTTTGGGTTTTCTGAAAAAATCAAGAGTCGGTTTAACCGCTTATCATGAAAAGGAGTGAGAAAACTGTTGTTGTTTGGGGCATATAAAAATAAATTGAATTGAATTATTTTGTTTTTTTTCCCATTTTGTAAACCATTATTAATATTAAAAGAACCTGAGGCATGTTAAATGGAAATAGTTTATTTTCGAGTATGAGCTAAAAAACCCCAGAAACCCCAAACGTGGTATTTTTAAAATCATGAAGATTGGTATTTTCATGGAAACCCCTGACCACCCTCCCACCCCACATGGTCCACCGAGGAGCAGCTTCTTAAGGGTCAAAGTTCGATGCCGCACGGACCGCTACAGAAAAATCTTTTTCCCAAAAAAAAATAACCCCTTTTTAAATGTCATCCGGGGGGGTTTAGATGGATTTTGGAAACCACATACTGCCTAATGAACCTGGACTTTTGGTTTATTACTTTATTTTAGATATTATTTGACAGTTGCACATTTTTTTTCCCCCCCTTTTGTACATATTAAAATTTGTTTTTTACTTATTGTATTTATTTCATGTATATGGGTATGATGTTTTTTTTCCCAGTATTTCATTTAAAATTTTATATTCGGCTTGTGATGATTTTCGGTAACCAGGAATCCCATTTTTTTGGGATAAATAAAATTATCTATCTATCTATCTATCTTTTATATCTTCTATCTATTTTATCAGCTTTTCCCTTTTACGGCACGGTCTGGGCCATTTGCGTATTAAAGAAAAAACCGGGTGGGGGGAAAAGCTACCTCGCCCCTTCCCCAGGGGCATGAGTATGGATGGGTGAGGAACCGGTGGGACGGAGGGGTAGGCCCCCGAGAAAATGGTGGTTCCCCGAGAACCCAACCCCAAAAACTGTTTGCCTCAACCCACTGAGGTCAGTAAAGAAAACCCAAAAATCTTTTATTAAAAATTAAAACAAATTTTAAGGGCGGCTGGGTTTTTAAAAGAACCTCAAGACATTTTGTTTACAGCCAAATCACAAATGTGTTTTAAGGGTTTTACACACTCACAGTTAATTTACCCTGCAGAAAAATCCCAAAAACCCCTTTAAAATAACATCGAAGTGTTTTGGTGTTATTTTTAATTCCCCTTTGAAAATAATTTTAATTTTTTTAGGGGAAAATATTTGAGTGTTTTTTACATGAAGTGCAGTGAAATTTATGTAAACATGTGCGACTAAACATGGGAAAGGTAAACAATTTGCCCTGATTGAGCAGAAGGATTTGCTGCTTTGGTCCTAACAAAAACGTTCAGGAGGAAATAAAAGCTCAAGCCTGGCCCCTGACCCCGTATTGGCCCCTTTTTTTTTCTGAAAGTTCCCAAAGGGTAATATTTTGCCTTAAATGTTTCTATTTCGTTCCTTACCTTGCCCTTTGGGTTTGCTTTCCCGGGGGCAGACAGACTGAAGCTTTTTAACCCAATGGCCAAGTCTAAACTCCCAAAAGAATTTTTGGCCTTTTCTGTATCCACAAACGGAAAAGGTAATTTATAATTAAAGGACACAAAGTCAGAAACTTTCCCAGTATCAAAAGCTCTTTCTCACTGTGTGGGGATCTCACCAAAAAACATCTGTCTTGTTCCGTCGGGACAAGTCTAGGAGGGCAAAACCCAGACCGGCCCCATCGGGCCCCGGGCCCCCCGGGGAAGGAGGTGAGCTTTGCTTATTTGGGAGGAAAATTTCTGTTGATTTAAAGGATCACAATTCAGTATTTATGCACACCTCTTCCCCTTTGTGGACGGACTTTTTGATACATTTTTTAAGCTTTAAGTATGTCTTACAAACTGGCAGGGAGAAATTACTCTAAACTAATTTACTAAATTTCAGTAATATCCAGCTGTAAATCTTGTCAAATATTGTTACCCCCTCCACCCATCCATTTTCATCCGTTAGGGTATCGGGTCGCGGGGGCAGCAGCTCCAGTAGGGGCCCCCAAAAACTTCCCTTTCCCGGCCCTCAACCAGCCCCCTGGGGGATCCCGAGGCTTCCCAGCCGGGTTTGGAGATATAATCTCTACCCCGGCCTGGGTCTTCCCGAGGCCTCCTCCCGGGGGTCCCTGGAAACCCCCTAGGGAGGGCCCAGGGCCCTTTACCAGATCCCCCGAACCCCCTCAACGGCTCCTTCGACCGAAGGGAGAGGGGCCCTACTCCGAGCTCCTCCGGATGACTGAGTTCTCCCCCTATCTCTAAGGAGAGCCAGCCACCCCCCTGAGGAAACCCTTTTCGGCCGCTTGTCCCTGGATCTCGTTCTTTCGGTCATGACCCACCTTCTGACCAAGGTGAGGTTGGGAAACCCGAAAATTTCCCCCGGTAGATCGGAGCTTTCCCCTTCGGGTCAGCTTTTTTTTCGTAAAAAAGGTGCGAAAAAGGGAATTTAAATACCGCCCCGGCGCTCCGATTCTCCGCCCAAAATTCACGTTTCCATATCCCCCACTCGGAAACAAGACCCCAAGGTAAAAACTCTTCACTTGGGGTAAGGACTCCCCCCCACCACGAAGAAAGCACCCCATGGGTTTTCCCCGCTGAAAAACCATGGCCTCAGATTTAGATTGTGATTCATCCCACCCCGTTTCACACTCGTGCGAACCGACCCCGTAGTGTTTAAGGTCCGACCGGATGCCATCAGGACCCATCATCGAAAAAGCAGCGATGAGATCCCGACCCACCGAACGCAACCCCCCCCCCCCTACGCCTCGATACCCTGTCCAAAATATTACAAACGGGGGGGACAAAGGCAAGCCCGGGGAGCCAACCCCTAACCGGAACGAGCCCCGTTCTCCCCGAGAACCCGGAAAAAGCCTCGTTTTGGGTCATACAGAGTTGGATGGCCCAAAGAAGGGACCCCCCCCCCCCATATTCCCGCAGCCCCTCCCACATTTCTCCCGGGGGACCCTCATTACCCTTCTCCAATCCCAAAACACATGTGATGGGGGCTACTCCGGGCCCCCCCAAAAGTCCTCGAGGTAAGTTTGACCCGTTGTTCCCCGCCGGACAAAATCCGCATGTCCCTTTCAATCCGGGTTGCTTCCCCAAAAAACCCTCCTTTTTCCGCACTTGAGTAGACTTACCAGGGGGGTGAAAGGGGTTTCCCCCTGAATTGGAAACCACCCCCTCTGGCCCCCCTTTTTGAAGGGGGGAAACCACCACCCGGCTGCCCCCTTTGGGCCCCCGTCCAGTTTCCACAAAATTTTGAAGGGGCGTGTCACCAAGACCCCTCCACACCCAGAGTTTTCAGCATTTGGACGGTTCATCAATCCCCGGGGGTTTTGCCGCGTGGTTTTGTTTGATACCTCAGCGACTTCACCAGGGAATTGAGACAATCCCCCATCACTCCAGTTTGCCTCCCCCAAGAGGGTGTCAGCTGGTTTTAGGATTCCCCTCAAATGCCCTTCCACCCCCCTTTCCCTCTATTGGGGTCAAAAGGTCCCCCCCTTGGTAAAGTTTGGATGATTCCTCGTTTCCCCTTCCTGAGGTGGCGAACGGTTTTCCAAAGCCCTGGGTCCGCCCCGAAAAGTCCTCCCTGTTCTCCGAACTTCCCCAACCCCGCTCTTTGCTCTGTAAAGCGGGGGCGCGCCCTCGGGCCCGCGGTACCGAAACTCCCTCGGGTCCTCCCGAAAAACTACCCCGGAAAACTCCTTCCCGTCGGACGGCCCCTGACCACGTGTCAAGTGTTCGGGGTTACCCCATTAGCCCTAACCTAAACCACAGCTCGCCGCCGCAGCTTTAGCATGGAAGCTTTTGAACATTGTCCTCGGTTCACATGCCCCAACTCACAGGGATGCACAAAAGCTCTGGCCGAGGTGAGTTGAAAGTCCGTCGGACAGGTGGCCTCCTCCGACGTTCCCAGTTAACCCGCATACGGTTTGGTGCTTACCATGTCCTGTGTCCAGGAGTCTTCCCCACCCTGACCCAACTCACCACCAGATGGTGATCATTTGATTTCAGCTCTGCACTGTCTTCACCGGTGTCCAAAACTATGCTCAGATCAATGAAACGTTTCATAAATCGTCTTACCTTTGGCCTAGGGTGCTCTGGTACCAAGTACACTTAGAGCATCCTATGTCGAACATGGTGTTTGTGATGGACAATCCATGAACTACGACTTCCAAACAGAAACACTCTGGTAGTATCAGGAGCTTCCTCCAATCAGCCTCTCCAAGTATTCTCATCATTGCACACGTGGCATTGAAGTCCCCAGCAGAACTATGAGTCCCTACTGGGCCCCATACAGGACTCCATCAAGTCTCCAAGAGGCCGAATACTCCGAATCTTGTTGGTGCATATGCACAAACAACAGTCAGAGTTTTCCCCCATCACCCGCAGGCTAGGGAGGCGACCCTCTTCCCCGGGGTAACTCCAACGCAGCGGCGCTCAGCCGGGGCTTGTGGTATCCCCACCCCCCCGGCGCCTCACACCATGGGCAACTCCGTAGTAGGAAGAGTCAACCCCTATCCAGGTTAAACGGTCCGAACGAGACTGTCGTAGAGGTAGCCCACCAGATCTAACCGGTAGCGCTCCACCTCCCGCACAAGTTCCGGCTCTTCCCACACAGAGAGTGACATTCCAGTCCCCAGAGCAGCCTCTGCCCTCCGTTCTGTCCGTCGAAGCCCTGACCTTCGCTGCCACCCTGCTACTTGATCTATATTTTAATTCATAGGACAAACCCATCTGTAGAATTCTGTTCATAATATTATTGATTTCCATTTTTATTTACTTATGCACTTATGGAACCATTGTATATATCCTGCACTTACTGCTATTGCACTTCTGGGGCCTGTTGCACAAAAGTAGAATAAAGATATCCAGGATAAATGAAAAAGCGCAGCTTGACTTAGTGTGACCTGCTCATCGCGGCTTAATCTGTTGCACGTTTGGCGAGCCAGGATGAACAGGTGAAGCTATGTCAAGCCAGGTGTAGATAGATGGGATAAATGCACGTTCACGGCTTTCTTAAATAGACCACGTTATCAATCACAGATTTACTGATGCAGAATTGAGAAGACGCATGCGCCTTATGTTTCACCCAATGAGCAGTAGCTTCTAATGGAAAGTAACGAGGAGGGGAAGAATATGCAAAAAGGGAAATACGGCTCTAATAAAACGGAGAGAAAAAGCCCAACATAGCGGACCCGACTGAATGTGTATGGATGTAAAAATATCTACTTAGCCTATAGTCACTCCACATTTTTACAAAGTTGTAGGCTACACTGTGTTTTAATTACTTTAAATATGCTAGTTTCATGTTTCTATTTTTATGTGATAAATGTGCTGGTTTTACTGTAAAGTGTCTTTGACTAGCCTACTATGTATAGCACTCTATAAATAAAATGAATTATTATTTAGCCTTTGCCTTAAAAGTGAGCAGAGGTAATTAATGTTCCTTGGAAAATGTACCCTACGGACTATAGGCTTAATTTCAAACCTTTATTCACAACGCGAGAACTTGTTTTACAACCATATGCACACATTTCTATAAGCTATGTCTAATTCTTTGTACAATTAATGTTCATACAGAACAATCAGAAAGGGACAACAACTAGAAAAAGAAGTAAGTGACTTCAATACATGCTGTGAGCATTTGTAAAACAATATTCATGTTTTTTTTATTCTTCTAACAAGTGACCACACCAAAATAAAAAGATTAAGAACCGTAACACAAACTGTCCTTTATTAGAGAAGGACAAGCGACAAGAAAATGAAAGCATGAATGTATTGGTCTGTGACCAGTGCAGTTAATATCATCTGAGAATATCGCTACATTAATATCCTCACACTTAATCTTCGGAGCGCGTCCTGTAACCTGAAGCTGAGACCATGGACGCTGCGCTGCTCATCTCTACTTTTACAGAGAGAGTGGACACTGACGCAACTCGCAGGTCTGCCGGTAGGCACCGGCCACCGGCCACCGGGCACCGGCCACCGGGCACCGGCCACCGGCCACCGGGCAGCGACCACATGCCAGGCAGCCTCGACACACTACTGTCCCACCGGGAAAAGTCCCACTCCGCATCTGGGTGCAACTGCAACCATTCCTAACCATCTAAACAACTGTAGTGTTTAAATCAAACTCGTGACAACAAGTGACAAGTAGGCTAATGCATGTTAATAAAAAATAAAGCAGAACCCATGCAGAAGACAACGGAATAACTGTTAAACACGTTTATTTCGGATCAGACGGCAGCTGATTTGACACATGAGACTCCAGGATTAATCTTAGCCTGGCTGTTAGCCTGCTCTGGACCAGGCTAGCCGCAAAGAATAAATCTCCATGGTTACTTGGTTGGGTTTAATTCAATCTGGTTTTGTGCAACCGAGTCCAAGCTAAATTCATCCAGGATAACTTGAATATCCCGGCTTAATCCCTTATCCTAGTTTCGTGCAACAGGCCCCTGGTTAGACCTAAACTGCATTTCTTTGCCTTGTACCTGTACATGTGTAATGACAATAAAGTTGAGTCTAATCTAATCTAATCTAAAGCTTTGTCCTGCACCAGAATTTCTTTTTTGTTGTTGTTTTTTTCAAGATTTGGCATTTGGTTGAAATCGTGTGTACTGTCAGGCATCTGTAAAAACATCTTTTGATGGTAGCAATGTGCCTGATGCACCCAGGAAGTTTGCAGGTGGATGATTCGCCTTCTTTGGCTTCCCATTGCTTCAGATTCATAGTTAAAGTCTCTATCACTTACAGTGTTAAATTGATTGGCTCCAAGCTAAACTTCAGACCTACAAAGCCCTTATAGGCGCACACTTAAGTTGACACAACAAGCTCTTCTCACAGCTCCAGGTTTGTTACCAAGTATGGCCAATACTTCTGTGTTTTCTCATAAATGTTACTGACTTGAATGACCCTGGCCTTTGTTATTTGATGTAATCATTATTTTATCTCACTTTATTTGTTTTTTTACAGTTTGATTTTATGACTGTCTCTCTTTTCCAGTGGGCAGTGCTGACTTGTGGCCACTGCTTCTGCAATGAGTGCATTGCTATCATTGTGGAACAGTACAGCGTGGGCTCGAGGCGGCGTTCCATCAAATGTGCCATCTGCAGGCAGACTACGTCCCTCACAGAGATCTCCTACGTGTTCACCACCCAGGCGTCCAGCCAGGACCAGGACATACCGGTCAAAGTCAGTCAGCAACACCGGGAGGTGTATTTTTCTATTAAGTTATGGCTGGATCCAGATGTTGGGATTTTTTTTTTAATTTGGGTTCAACATGGCCCTTTTGTCTAAAGGTTGTTAGATGTATTTTATAGCTCAACTCAGTGATTGAGATGTTATTTACGACTATAACTAGCACGTATCAGGGGGTTATACTTTGATTCGTGACTTGTGCTAATGTATGTAATTGTAATTTAACGTAGCCATTTTTTATTACTTTAACACTATAGCCTAATTTTTCTCTTCCTGTGTTGGTCAGGGAAGCCACTCTACCAAAGTGGAGGCAGTAGTGAGAACACTTAAGAAGATTCAAGTGACCGACCCCGGGGCCAAGTGTCTTGTTTTCTCCACGGTAACCGTAAACTATCCCCGCTCTGGAAGATAGTGATTTATTTTGATGATATCACGTTTGGATCTGACACAAATAGTTTCCTTTTCTCTCCTGCGCAGTGGCTGAGTGTCCTGGACATCATCGCCAAGGCCTTGTTCGACAACAACATGGAGTTCTCTCAAATCAATGGGATTCACAAATTCCAGGTTTGAATTTTCCGTGTCACTATTTCTAAATATGCTTACCACACTTAACCACTGATGCTTTCCCCCACAATGTGCAACACAACTACACCAGGTTGGGTTAACAGCTTAGGGACAATGCCCTTGTCACAGAAAACATCTTTTTTTTTTTAATATTTTATTTTCAATGTCTTTTTAAGTTTTATATAACAAAACAGAACAGAAAAAAGCCACACAAAAAAAACACAAACAAACAACGGAGCTGCCAGGAAAATCAAGATTAAAAGCATGTCTTGGGTAAATGTTATATTGCTGTTATCTACACGTTCAGATGTCATAGCAATACAAGTTGCAATACAGTCAAGAGCACATCTCTACAGAAAAGAATCACATGTTTTTAAGATAGTCAATGAATGGTCCCCAGATGCTCAGAAAGCGGTTTTGTGTTTTAGAGTTTTGCATCCGTATCCTTTCCATCTGGATGATCCCAGTCATTTCATTAAGCCATTTTTGAAAGCAGGGAGGAGTGGGGGACTTCCAGTCCATAAGAATCATTTTCTTTGCAGCAACCATGCCAAGCATTAGTGCTTGTTGCATCTCAGGCGGATACCTGAGAGCCTTTTCTGAACACCCAAAGAGCACCAGCTCTGGGTCAGGGGCAATGTCCAAGTTAAAGGCCAGACTGAACCACTGAAATACATCACACCAAAACTTATGTAATTGAGGACATAACCAGAAAAGATGTGATAGCGAACCCTCCGCACCTTCGCATCGACCACACAGATAAGAAAGTGACGGGTAGATTTTATGCAGTTTAAGCTTAGAATAGTGTAATCGATGAACAACTTTATATTGAATCAGTTTATATCTTGCGTTGATAGAGCATGTATGAATTCTAGTCAAAGCTTCAGTCCAGGTATCGTTGGACACCTCAAGCCCCAGTTCGTTAGACCAAGCTTCTCTGAGATGGTGAGTGGATGCGGAGATGGCGAACAGGGACACAAAGCGAGATATTAGGTGCCTGGAGTCAGGAGGAAGCAGCATGAGATCGTAGAATGGGCAACTTGGTGGCATGGTTTCAAAGTTTGGTAGTACACCTTTAGCAAAGTGCCTGATTTGAAAATATCGAAAATGATGAGAATTTGGTAGATTAAATTGCGTGGCCAGCTGACCAAACGAGGCAAAATGTCCGCCCACATATAGGTCTCCGAGGGCAACAAGTCCCTTCTCTCTCCAGTCTGCAAACACCCTATCCGCTTGGGATGGTAGGAATGAATGGTTATGACATATGGGGGTGTGTACAGAAGTGTTCGGCAGCTTGCAGACACTTCTTATCTGATTCAGGATCCTAAGGGAGTTTCTCAAAATGAAGTTTTTACCAATAAATTTAAGAGGAGGCTCTGTTTTGGAAAAAAGCAAGGCACAAAGGGAGGTGCCGCTGTGCACCGCTGCAGCTTCGATGTTTAACCACAGGGGGGAGCTGTTAAAAGCCCCACCGGGCTGACCCTGCCGCCAGTACATCAAGGCCCTTGCATTGGCTGCCCAATAGTAATTCCTGAATACTGGGAGACCAAACCCCCCCTCCTCTGTAGATTTATGCAGGTGCGCTTTAGATATGCGATGCGCCTTGTACCCCCAGATGAAAGGAAAGACAATTGAGTCCAGATTCTTAAAAAATGCTGAAGTGAGAAAGATTGGCAGATTCTGAAATAAGTACAAAAACCTAGGTAGAGCCACCATCTTGATTGCATTGATTCGCCCCACCATGGACAGTGGCAGAGTTCTCCACTTCTCTATGTCACCTTTTAGCTTCGTGATCATTTCAGCAAAATTAAGTTTAAATAATTGCTTGGGGTCCCGGGGTATTTTGAGCCCTAGATAGGTGAAATGGTCTTTCACCAGTGTAAATGGCAGTGTGTCAAGGAATTGTGGGTCTAAACTGTCAAATAGGGGCATGAATTCACTCTTTCCCCAGTTGATTGTGTAGCCGGAGAGTTTGCCAAATGAATTAATGAAGTCGAGCAGAGGGGGGACAGACACCTCTGGGTCTGAGAGATATAATAATGTATCATCTGCATAAAGACCCACCCGGCTTTCCACCTCGCCTATCTTAATGCCGCTGATGCCAGGATGGCTCCTGATCCCTATCGCAAGAGGCTCCAGGGCCACATCAAAGAGCAGGGGCGACAGCGGGTCACCCTGTCTGACTCCGCGGTGCAGCCCGAAGGGCCCAGATCTATCACCATTGGTGAGGATTGAGGATTTTGGGCAGAGGTATAACATTTTAACCCACGCAATGAAGGTGTCCCCAATTCCAAATCTCCTAAGAGCTTCGAACATGAAAGGCCACTCTATTTGGTCAAATGCCTTGGCCGCATCAAGGGCCAAGACAGCTGCTCTGGGGTCTCCTGAGTTGCTGGCATATGTTATTTAGGAGCCGTCGTACATTGCAAAATGAGAACCTACCTGGGATAAACCCTGTTTGGTCAGGGTGTATAATTGAGGAGATGTGCCTTCCTAACCGTCACAGAAAACATCTTTAAAGAGATTTACTCGTGTAGTTGACACTGATACATGTCCTCCACCAACATAGCAATTCTCCAATTTGCCGTTACACACAAACACATCATTCCTACGACTTTATTTTTAGGTTAAATATATATTTTCTACCTGTACCCTTGGCATTAGAAAACAGGCTAACCATATAAAGATGGAAATCCTAGGTCCAGTCCACCACCAATATATTATTTAGTTTTTTTTGCCCAAGGCCATCTCCATTGGATATTTCATAGAAATCCTTTCCAAAGTTTGTGAGATACCATGCTAATAGACGGACTGACCGACAGATGGACAAAGATATAATATATAAACACAATGCCACCTCATTTCTAGAGATAAATATCTCACATCTGCAGCTTAATTAACCATAGCTTTATTATGATGATGGAGATCATCATAATAATACGTTTTCTTTTTTTTTTCAACTTAAGAATTTGTCTAGAGTCACCATGCATTAAAAAACAGTGTGGACTACATTATGATGTCTTGTGATTTTAATTTCGTTTACGAGGTTTTTCTGTAGTGAAATTTAAAGATTAAACACTGAATACTTGTAGTTTCAGCAGGTAATATATACAGCAACATGTCTGCTATTGGCAGATTCCATATTGAGTAAAACTACTTTTAGATTGCTGTATTGAAACTTATAAGAAATCCTACACATCTTGAACTTAAACAAATTAAGTGCATGCCAGAAATCACTTGAATGTGTCTAAGTGGATCACTGACCTCAATGTTCCAGGAGAATCTGTGCTCCTTCAAATACGAAGAAAAGATCAACATCCTTCTCCTTCCTCTCCACACCGGCTCCAATGGTCTGAACATTATCGAAGCGACTCATGTGTTGCTGGTGGAGCCGATCCTCAACCCAGCTCACGAGCTCCAGGCCATAGGCAGAGTGCACCGGATTGGCCAAACCAAGTAAGAAACACAGAGTTACGTCTGTAGACAACAGTATATCAACCGGGAACTTTTCCAGCCGTTTAAACCTGAAAATGTAGATGGGACACATACATGCAATTAGTTTTTTTCCACAGCTGTCACAGTTTGGGATTTGGAGGTTATGGCTTCAATTGTGGCGATTATCTGTTCAATATTTACTTTAATATTAAACATGTGCCTCCAATGTTTTGTACATAGTTTGAGTTCTGTTGTTTTCTCTGTCCACTAGGCCAACGTTTGTCCACAGATTCCTCATCAAATCCACCATTGAAGAGAGAATGCAGGCAATGCTGAAGACAGCAGAGAAAAAGTAAGAATAGTAACAGAATATAGTCAATTGTACGTTTGACATTTTTGTTAAAAGCCATAAATATATAGGCAGATGTTTACATTCAAGGGTTGGAGGTGACAGGTTTTTTGAATTCTAGTCACACCAGCACTACCATGAAGCACTCGGAGGCTGCCGTACTGACAGTAGCCGACCTGGCTGATCTGTTTACTGAAGACACAGAACATCTGGAGTGAATCTGAACATCTGGATACACAACGACCTGCTGAACAAACACAGGCAAATAGAGCTCACTCTTTACATAGTGGTGATAGAAGTACTCTAAATTTTGCACAACTTTTTTATATACTATAAACATTCTAATGTTATCAAATACATTCCCAAAATGATATTTTATCAGATCACTGACAGCAGACTACAACATGTCTCTTAATTGTATTTGCATTTTACATTTTTCAATCTCTTTGGAGTATTTGTGTATTTGGCTCAATTGTTGTCATAGTTGTAACTTGTACAAGGACAGACTGCACAGTATTGTTGCTTGTGTTAATCTAATATTAGTATATGCATTTATATACAACTTTACTGTAAGTTAAGTTGAACATGGGGGGGATTCAGATGATCATTCATATGATATCACACTAGTGATTGAGGTAATATCACAACTTTCAGGAAATAAAATGTACGTTGGTGTCCGTGCGTCAACCGGTTATGACCAGCTCTTTTTGTCCAGTGCTTTTATTGTGCTTTATATCTATGTAGTAAAAACCGGTAGCAGGAAGGAAGCCATTGACCTTAACTCAGTTTTACTCCTTTTACAATTGAAGCAGGAGTGAGAGATTGTCTTCTCCCAGACAATCTTCCTAAAGCTATTTGTCTGTTGAAAACAATGACAGACCATTCAGCCTAACACTTACGCCTGTCTTATTTGCAAGACAAAAAAGCTCAAGACACAGGGTCTAGGAGACTAATCTTGTAAATTAAGCTCATAAAAGTTTGAAAAAGGGGAAGAAGTTTTCTGTCTCATGGCTGCAATTATGCCATTGTTTTCATATATTACCACTTACAAATTGTTTAGCAAAATGTGTGTTTTTATAACATGTCTCCTGTTTATTTGAAAGGGATTTCATGTTTTTTATTTGAGTTCTTTACGGTCTCTTCCACCACACACGTACACTCACAGGTCTTTGGCTTCGTGACTGAATTGCCCTCGACTCGTAATGACCTTCTTTTCGCCTGACTGACTGGGATTCCCGCACCAGTAAAGATTTTAAAATGTCCAGACAATGGAAGTGGGCAACAAAGAGTGCCAGCCCTGCACTGTTGTTCCTCTTTACATGGTTACCAGATTTCTTGTTGCTCCCTGTAGTAAGAAACAGTTGGAAGATGTTAAGTTGTAAGATACTAAGAGGACATCGCCACAGTAGGCGGTAACGTACGTGTTACCTTGGACTCCTCTCAGCTCCCCCTATTCATGTGCGGAATCTCATTGTTGGTGGGGACATCATTCAAGCTGGTGTTTTAGGGCCAGAGGGAGGCTCCCAGTTCATTAGAGCTGCGTTTCGAGGGTTGGAGTAAGAAAGGGGTACTACGTCTTGTGGTGACAGTGAGCCGTGGTGAATAGTCCCCAGAAGATTCACAGAGTTTCGGGGAGAGGGCCAAAAGGCAGTGGAGTGGCTGAGCTGAGAGAAACCAGAGGGAGAGTCCTTGGAAGATGGCACCTGTCAGTTTGGTTTTTGCCTGGTTACTGTTCACCATGAGGATGGTCACCTCGACTGTGTTTCTGGAGCCGGAGGAGGAGGGTGAGCTCACACCTTACATCACACACCCGAGAATGAAGGGTCAAGCGTCAAACAAACTGCTTTTTTCTTTTATTTATTTTTTTTAGGAAAAACGTACTGTATACCTTCAAGAAGTCTAAATTAAAGTAATCTTTCATATTGTCGATTAGCGGTTTAACATGGGCTTCTCTGGCTTTGAAATGTTCTTTCAAAAAGGGACCATTTAATGCTTTGATTCAAATAGAAATTATTTTTTAAATTTTTAATGTGTTTCTAGTTTCTTTCACAATTGCGGCAGTATAATTTGACATTATACATTTAGCAGTGGTCAAAGAAGTATTCAGATCTTTTATTAGGTAAAAGTACCAATACAATTAAAGCAATGCAAAAGTCCCATTCCGAATCTTACTCAAGTATGAGTACAGACGTATCAAGAATAAAAGTACTCCGCAGCAGAATGACCCCTTTCCGACTTATGTTATTATATATCATATTATTGGATTATTATTAAGCACCATTTTAATGTTGGCTGAGGTGGAGCTTATTTTAACTACTATATGTATACCAAGGGGTAGTTTAATCTATAAAATACATCCAATTTTAAGAATACATCATAAGCTTTTTATGTAAAATCTTATTTTGAAAAGTAACTTTAGCTGTCAGATGAATGTAGTGGAGTAGAAGTATAAAGTAGCAGAAAAATGGAACAGTACTCAAGTAGATGTACTTAGTTACATTCAGCCACTGACATTTAAATATTGGTGGCTGGACTTTGTGTGTAAAATACACGGATTGTCTAGAGAATTAACATATGTCACTATATATATCTATACTTGGAGTCTAGGAGAGACAATGGTAGAGAACTCAACGTTTAAAAAAACAAATGCATCCAACATCTCTTCATAATATGAAGAGATGTTGGATGCGTTTATTTTAATAATATTATTATCTGAAAGGATTTTTCTGTGAGATTTAATCTGTTTTTAATTTCTTTCTATTAGAGCTCAATGAAACTGTCATTTGTACCAACGACCATATGGAGGTTGTTATTCCAAGTGCTTTTTTCCTCAACAAAGTGCCTCCAGTATATGTAAGTGAGCACTAAAAAAACTGATAAAGTACTGATACCCTGAATTATTTGCAGTGCGCTTTTGCTGAATAATTAATTTCTTTTGTATTGTGTTTGTTTTTTGTTTAGATTTGGGATTTGCATTTAAATGATCCGGAGTGTCGAGGCATTGAGGTCGGAGATGACTATGTTTTCAGCATTAAGACAAATCTCTCTGACTGTGGAACAGTAATGGTATCTCCTTCAATCTTTGGTCCAACATTGCATAAAAGTCTGCGACAACCTCTTTATCTGGCCTAAGAGTCTAACTAATCAAATGTTACACGTGAACTCAGACATTTAGAACAACCCTTAACAAAATGATGAATACAAACTACACTTGGTATCTCCATTATTCACAACATTAAGATCCCCATCATAATAAATTACCTATTTTACGATGTCTACGGTCGTTGTGGAAACTGGCGGCCCAATCAGGATTTGTTTACTGCCAAAAAAGGAGCTTAAAAAAACAACTTAAAAAATAACTTAAATACAACCAGACACTTTTTGCTATTGTGATGTGAATGTGGACTGTGAGGCTCTGTGTTCAAATGGGTACTATGGAATTAGCTCATAGCAAGTATAATAAGATGGTCAGAGAAAGGCAAATACTCAGAGCCCAGATTGAAATGGGTGAAGAGAAAAGAAAGGGGGGAGGAAGGAGTGGTGTGAATGTCAAGAAAGAAGGGTGGCGTTGTTCCTTTTCCCTATAACAGCGCAGGACCTTATTTAAAGCAGCAAGGGGACACTGAATGGCCTCGTAGTTCTAAATTATCAGGATTTACATGGAAATGACGATTATTTGTTGATGGTCACTGAGTAGGAAAGCCATAAATCATCGGCCAACTAGTCTCCTGATTATTTGAATCCAGCCACTCAGCGATTCAAACTTTGGCAAGGTGTAAATCCCTACTTCAGCACACAAGTGTCCTTGAATTGTTGCTTGGAATGCGTGAAGGTTTTTTCTTGTAAAGCAAGCAAAAAGTTAACACAGCTTTCACCCAGGGAGGAAATCACCAAGTGCTCCACCTCAGCAGTTTTACAAGGTTTTCACATTGCAGCTGAGGAAAAGTAAAGCCTGCTCTGGATTAGATGGCTGTTGCTAAAGGACAGGAATGCCATAGCTGTCAATCTTGCTTTCACCTTGAATTTAGAACCTTTTTAAACCTGCTGTCCGACAAGAAATGACTGAATTGTTGACTTTAAAGGTCAGCCATTTTTATTGAAACATGACCTCCTCGCTCATGTTTCAGCAATAGTTGTGCATTTGTGAGACACGGAGCATTCATGTTACCCAGTGATAAGTGCAGGTGCTGGTGGGGTTCTGTTGCTTAATGAAGACCTGTTGCTCACTGTAGAGACCTGTCAGTGGTGCTCATAGTGGGGGGGGGGGGTTTGTGTATTTACCAAGACGTAGTAAAAGATGTCTTGAATGTTAGAGCTCAAGGCAAACTATCCTGCTCAGTGGCCACAGAAGCCTCCCTTCATCTGCGCTCATACAAACCTTTGTCAACCTTTTTCACTCGTCCATATTTCACGCTTTCTCCTACGTCAGCTGCCAACAGTTAAATATTGAACAGTATTGCTTACATTTAAAGTGCATGAAAATATAACTGTAAAAGTTATAGCTTGGGAATGAGGCTGCATACTGGAACCTTAATGTAATGTGATTCTCACAGCTGGAGAACGCTGCAGTTGCATGTGCATCTTACATGTGTACCTATAAGCATACTACCTTAAAATTAGTAATAGAATTAATAGGCAACTATTTTAATAATGATTTAATGATTTAACTCATTTTCCATGCAAAAATGACAAACTTCTGATGGTTCTGGGTTTGCACATGTGAGAATTCAGAATTGTCTTATGTTATGACAAATAGAATTTATTTGGGTTTTAGACAAATAAGCAATTTCAAGATTTCACCTTAAGATATTTAGGATATGTGGTTTTTCACCATTTTTTGGCATTTTATAAATCCTATGTCTAATAAATTAGACAAGGCAATAATCTGCAGATTAGTTCATAATGAAGTAATCATTTGTTTCAATAATCTTTTGCAAATACAGTACATTGCTGTGCAATGTATGGCCACAAGGTAGACGAGTGTAGATCTGGCCAAGAAAATCGCTGAGCTGCCTGAGATTTTCATTGACCAGATTACATGAAACATGTAAGAAGAGACACCCTCTTGGTATGAGATACCTGCTCTCTTCAAGCTCCCTTTCACTTAACATCCACGCCTGATTTCAGTAGTGGTTTACACACAAAATAGCATAGTGGATATCATCTATTCTTGTATTGGCAAAAGAAAAAGCTGCTGCAAAAATGTATTGCACTTAGCAATTGAAATGTCTGTTACTTGATTATTTTCCGCAGCCTTTTATAATTGTCTTCTCTCCTTAGGGCTCAGATGAGACACACATCATGTTCATAAACACCATACACAACAACGATTCAGAGGTTATAACCAGAAACTACGTAAACATAACATTTGTGTGCCGCTACCCCATCAACTACCTGGTCCAACAACCCAACGGGGAAAACATGATTAGAGTTGACGTCAGGTAAGTGTTCATTTTTTATTTAATCCAAATTCTAATTATATATACACAGTATAACTAGAAGGGCACTCAAAGAACCCATACGTCCGCCAAGATGCTCTATCTCACAATGTTAATTTTCTAATATTTTTATTTTATGATTATTCCAACACCAAATGATAGCAAATACCCTATCTCGCAATGTTAACAAAAGGGAAAAATCATTTGTGTATCCGCCTTGTGGTTTGGATCTGTTCCAAAATGTAATGAGTTCTTCTTTGGCCCATGGTACACCCTTGCACCAAGTTTCATGCAAATCAGGCCTGTAGTTTTTCCATAATCCTTCTGAGAGACAAATCAACAAAAAATGTGACCACCTCGCTGGAGGTTATGATATTTGGTTATAACATGTGGCTCCTTTAATCCTTACATCTCTATAGAACCATCACTCTGAACACAGAGGATGGAAACTTTTCGGTGTCGATGTTACTGTACAAAGATGACGCCTTTAAAGACAGATGGACCACTGTGCCGTCACTGACGCTGGATGATGACATCTTTGTAAAAGTTTTTATGGTAAATCACCCTAAATGAAAAAGTCAATTACCAGACGTATTAAAGACTTCAACTGAATACCTACACCTCAAATACACAATGTAAAGCAATGTTATAGATTTTGAATGACATACAATCTGGGAATGGGGAAAATTAGGAGTACAAATCTGCTAATAAAGAGTAAAGTACCTGTTTAAGATGAGTCCTGACAGTGATTGTGTATGCTGAGCTTTGAAAAACACATTAAAGAGTTTGAAGTATTCTTACTATTGGCAGCTATTTTTGGAGTGGGTTAAGCATGTTGTTACACGATGTTAGGCAATATGTTGTGTGGCAAGCAATGAAGGAAATCTAACACTCGACCTGTGACCAAATAGTAATTTGAACACTGCTCCTCTTCTCTGTCATGTTGTTATAACGTCTTAGTACAGCTGTTGTTTACTTATTATGATTCATCATTTTGTAGCCCAGTATGGAAAAGGAATTACCTTGTGTAAGGAATGACTTGACTGTCCTCCCAACCATGCACAGATACCGGCTCAACTGATGCTGCGTATGGAGAGATGCTGGGCCACACCAACCAGTGATCCATACAGCAATATTCAGTACACCTTCATCCGGGACAGGTATACCCTGAAAATGTATCAAAAAGGGGATTTTATCATTTCAATATGAGCAAATAGGGAAGAAAAAATATCTATATATTACTACTGGAGCCACACACACACACCGACACACCGACACACCGACACACACGACACACACCGACACACACCGACACACCGACACACCGACACACACACACACACACACACACACACACACACACACACACCACACACACCACACACACACACACACACCACACACACACACACACAACACACACACACACACACACACTTGAAATCTGAAATATAAGAATTTGTTGCTCAGAGAGCTGGCTAGACAACTACTCTCAGAGCCTGGTCATCCTGTCTGAGAGGTCACGTGCATTTCAGTTCAACAGCTGTGCATGTTCTTGACAACCAGGCAGTATTTGGTACCGTTAGCAGCAGCGGGGCTATGAAATGCATAACGATTTCAAAATGCCTAACCCTAAAAGAAAATACAAATCTGTCTCCAACTGTGTCAAATCACTTAAGATAGTATTTTCATTATTTCTAAGCGTTGGAATTTATCACAGTCGTGAGTTGAGATCTGTTCCTTGCCTCTACAGTATTTCATTCTAGATTTAAATCTCACTACCACCAGGCCTCCCTGACTTCTTTGTCTTCCTTCCCATAGCTGCCCGGTGTTGTCAAATGAACTGAGTGTGCTGAAGAATGGCCAGGGCCCAGAGGCCATGTTCAGGATACAAATGTTCAAGTTTGTCGGCAGCTCTTACACCAACGTCTTTCTCCATTGCAACGTCCAGATCTGCCACAACACCCCAGGGCTGTGTCAGCCTGTGAGTGAGCTCATGCAACACCCATTCCTCACACTGGTAGTCAGAGGGCAGTTCAGAGCCACTATGTGCAGCTTATGTCCTTAATATAGACCCATTGGCCTAGAATTGTTTTTCAGCCATATAAGCTTGTAGTTAAGCTGTCCTGATGTGAAATGTGCACTGATCGACATTGAGGCTTGTAGTAACTGTGTTTCTTTCATGTTTTACTCATGTATTTGCCACACAGAACTGTTCCGGAGATGGTGAAGAAGATTTAGTCAGGCTACGGAGAGACATCCCTCTTTCTCATACAGTGTCTTATGGACCAATTAGACGACTACTAAACGATAGTGAAAAGCCCAATCTGAGTAAGTGTATTTCATCTCTGTAACTCATATGGATCTTTAACATTCCAATCTTCTAAGAGATTCGAGATACAGTAAGTGTATAAAATTCATATGCAAAGTGTGGTTCCACCTGGGTCCTTTTCTATGTAGATGCAGGTGGAGTCCCTCCTGTGGAGACCTTTGTCCTCGGAGGACTGCTGGTTGTCTTGCTGCTGATCACTGGAGTGTTTGGGAGGCTGTGGCTTCGCTCCAGGCGTTTCTACCCAGCGCGGGAGGCGCAGCTCACCCTGTCCAACATTCACCACATCTCAGAGGTGGCCTCATGAATCAGGGGGTCAGGGATCTTTTTTAACAAAGAAATGGACACACAAACACATTAACATGTACAAATACAAACACACATGTACAAATACAAACACACATGTACAGGTGTCATTTATGATAACAATGAATTCTTGCATGTTTTTTTCTTTATAGAATGAGTTCTTGAATTGTAAGAAATCAGCTTAAATAAAAGGTTTGCTTCAAGTGTGGTCCATTTGTATTTATTCCAGTGGTGAAAAAGTGCATTTACTTGAGTACTTAAGTACCAGTTTGAGGTACTTGAGTATTTCCATTTTATGTTACTTCATCATTTCGCTTTGATACAGTTCAGAGTGAAATATTGTTATTTATACTCCACCACAACTATCAGACAGCTATAGTTACTTTATGTGTAAAATCTGAATCCAAAACGCATATGATCGGTTTGGAAAATATGGTGTACAGCTGTTGTTAACTTATTATGATTCATCATTTTGTAGCCCAGTGTGGAAAAGGAATTACCTTGTGTAAGGAATGACTTGACTGTCCTCCCAACCATGCACAGATACCGGCTCAACTGATGCTGCGTATGGAGAGATGCTGGGCGACACCAACCAGTGATCCATACAGCAATATGGGGAGGAAAAGAAAAATCTTCTAGTGGAGCCACACACACACACACACACACACACACACACACACACACACACACACACACACACACACACACCACACACACACACACCACACACACACACACACACACACACACACACACACACACACACACACACACACACACACACACCACACAACACACCACACACACACACACACACCACGTCTGCTGTTGAAATAAATATAGAATTTGTTGCTCAGAGAGCCTGGTCATCCTGTCTGAGAGGTCATTTCAGTTCAACAGCTGTGCATGTCCTTGACAACATATGATTGTTTTGTTAAATATGCTGTATTTTTATAGATTAAACTACCCAACAGTGGTTTTTTTTACTTTGATTTACAGAACAGTGTAAAGGTAGATTTCCTCTATATTTCTTATTATCAAATATTCTTATATAAAGACCAGAACACACTGTGTGCTAGTCTGTCTTGCAATGCTTTCTGACTTCCCTACCCTGTCTGTGGCACTCAGTCCAAAACCCATTTGTTTGAACTTATATTATATTTACAGACTCATTGTCCAGACAAAAAATGTATATGTAACACATTACAAGAGGGATACAAACAAACACACAAACATACATTCATACATATGTAAATACATACATACAAATGGCTATGCCTAATAATTAAAACAGGTACAGATGCATGTTTCCAGAGTTTGGTGGTATATCTGGTATCACTAAGTGCAGGGTTGATTATAGTGGTTAAAATTTTATTCTTTGACTCTGTTAATCGGCATATCAATCTGTATATAAAATTCCTCATCACAGCATGAAAAGTGGGAACATTACGAGTCACAAACAAATGGCTAGCACTGGTCCATCTTGGACACTTCAACAAAATTCTAAGTGCATCATTATATGCCACTTTTCTATTATTATCTTTGCTTTACTGTAGCTGCACCATAGGTGAGCTGTATAAAGTGGAGTACAATATGCTCTGAAAAGAGACGTTTTAACTTCTTCAGAACACATATGAAATTTCCGTTTTTACAAATATATAGTTTTATTTTTAATTTTAAAAAAAGCATGTTTTAAACAGCTGGACTCTTAAGCAAATGTTACTCAAACAGGAGTTCATTGTTGGGGACTATTTCAGCTATGAATGAATTACACATTACTGAATATTTACAGCACCATGACAGGGTATGTGGGATTGACACAAGATAATATACACTGTAATGTTCATGGCAATGATGGAAAATGTCACCCACTGCAACAGTGTGGCTTTTTTGTGTGTTTTTAATAATTTTTAGACAGAGGTCTGCCACAGGGGGTTATGCTAAATCAGGCTTTAGCTACTGTTAGTTATGGAATTTATACGGGATTGATACAGACATTTTGTGAGTGATTAAATGTAAAACTGTCCTCGGGGTATTCCCCAGTCTGTCTATTTCAGTGCCCTCTCATAGGTCTGTCCATAATCTATAAATATGTCCATTTACGTGATGACGTATTACTGCGACGTCCCACAACAGGATCAACACAAACGCCAATTGACTAGACTACTAGAGAGAAACGAAGGACTCACAACTGAAGAACCTTTCACAGCCAACTCATAGCATAAGACGATTGACACATTTAATACTGTGAGATGCTTATGTTGCTGTAAATACCACGTTGCTGGTGTCGACGGTGCTGATAGAACTAAATAAGTATTGTTAAAATACACTTGGAGGACCCCGTAACTCGGGTAAGCAGTTTCTAGAAGCTATCAGCTAACTTAGCTAACTGAGTGGGCTAACGAAGTTTAGCTTCTAATGCTAACTGGCTGGCCATGTTGTTGATGTTCTTTTGTTTAACTTAAAAGTGTTCTGACTTATCGACTACTACGTTTCCGTGCGCAGTTATCTTGAAAATAACTTCTTACAGTAAGCCAGCCACTATGGCGATGTTACCACCGCCAAGACTAAAATTGGTTTATATTGTTAGAGCCGGTTGTGCTGTGTTTGTGTTTTTAGCTGTTTGCTAACTTGCCATATATACTTAAGTAATTCAACTAGCTGTTGCTTGCCATGGTTGCAAATACTTCAACAATAGCGCTTTTGTGTGGCTTTGCGGTTTGGACTAAAATATTGTTTGGTGTTGTATTGTTTAGCCAGAATTATCCTGCAAATCCCTGAAATAAGCCGGGGGCTAATGATTCAGAGGCATTTACCTCGTGGGTCTGTTGGCCGCGGAGAGGCAATACGTTTGCATAAGATATTGAAACTCACCAAAAGGCGAGGGGTCAGGTTTGCCCCGAGGTTCTTGAACAACCGGTGTGACCATGAAACCCAAGAGCGGTGTTGTGAAAGGTTGCTGAACAGCCTAAAGATTTGGTAAACATGCACAGAGAGAGAGCATGTGTGAGGCTTAAATTACAGAATAGTTTTAAGTCTCACGTGTGGTATGCCGGAGTGTTGCATTAATGTTCATGGGATAATGTAACACCAGTATGCTTTGTTCCAGCTGACTGATTTCTAAACATGTTTGCCATGGCATGTATTTGGTTTCTTAAGACTTATGAATTAACTATATTTTTGTTGACTTTGTTTCAGGGTTGACCACTTTACCTCTACACCCTGCACGAACCAATTGGGCAAGGAGCAATACAGTAGAAAAGAAATGGAGAGCCTGCACTCCCACTGCCTTAAATGCATCAACAGAAGATGCATGGTAAGACCAGAGAAGGATGTTTGCTGCAACCTCATCGGCTGTCCTCTTGTCTGTGGGGCAGTTTTTCACTCATGCAAACTAGAGGAACACCGTCTACTGTGTCCATATGAACGGCTGCCATGCCTTAACAGCGTGTTTGGCTGCCCCTTCACTATTACAAGGATCAAAATGGCACAACACCTTGAGACGTGCCCAGCAAGTATAGTGTGTTGTACTATGGAGTGGAATCGCTGGCCTGTAAGCTACACTGATCGCAAGTCCTATGAAAACTTGAGCAAAGACTTTGATGAAGTGGAGCAGCTAGACATGGCCTTGGCTCTGCAGGATCAGAGGATGTTGTTGGAGTCTCTAAAGGTCACAACCACTGTGTCAAGGAATGGAGATAAGGAAGCAGGTGAAAGTGACAAAATGGCCACAGCATCAAGTCTACCGGAGACAGTGTTGGGTAATGTAACAGTGGAAATGGACGAGGCACCCTTTAATGGGTTGTATAGAGCCTCAGTAGAGACAAGCAGAAGTTTAGCAGCAGCCTTGGACATCATCGCTAATGTCAAGGATATCGATGTAATTGTTGGAAATTTAAATGGGGAAAGGACTGATAAGAATGGAGCACTCCACAATGGAGAAAATGGAGATAGTCAGAATGTTTGTGTTGCAGAGGGTGGGAAGAATGTAAATATGCAGGAGAATGACTCTGATTCCGAGTGTGAGCTTGGTGCAGTAGGTGGAGTTGATTGCGCAGTTGGGACAAATGGAGAAGAGGATTGTATTAGCTGGGCAGAAGAAAACGATTTTGTTGAGGTTTTTTTTGAAGAAAAGGAAGACCTTATCGACGAACCAATAAATGATTCCAACCTTGTCTGGCCACAGATGCCTCAGAATGACATGCCTGTTGTAGCACTGGAACCTCCTGTGCCCCAAATAGCTCCAGTTCCACATCCAATGCCATTCCTGCTGTCTGATCACGTGAGAAATAACTTCTTACAACACTTACCTACTGAACTCAGGTATAGGTGTTTGGAGCGTAAACTACAGAACGTTGAAGTTCTCAGAGGAATAAGTATGTTTACATTTAATGGACGTCGGGCTCTGCTGTCAGACCCTTACTTGTTTCGAGCAAAGATGGAGGACAAGTCAGTTGACACGTCTGACCTGGAGGTAGCAGATGACCCCATGGGCCTCCACGGCATTGACCTCATCACTGCAGCTTTGCTCTTTTGCCTCGGCGACTCTCCAGGAGGCAGAGGCATCTCAGACAGCAGGTTTGTCGATGGCTACCACATTGACTTTGGTACTCAGACATTCTCATTCCCTTCAGCCATTCTTGCAACCAACACCATGGTGGGAGATATTGCTTCAGCCTCAGCCTGCGATCACGCCAGCCCACAGCTCTCCAATCCAAGCCCCTTCCACACGCTCAGGCTGGACCTGGTGCTCGAATGTGTGGCTCGATACCAAACAAAGCAACGCTCCATGTTCACATTTGTGTGTGGGCAGCTGTTCCGGCGGGATGAGTTCTCGTCTCATTTCAAAAACGTTCACGGAGATATTCACGCCGGACTCAATGGCTGGATGGAGCAGCGCTGCCCTTTGGCTTACTATGGCTGCACCTACTCCCAAAGACGGTTCTGCCCGTCTGTACAGGGCTTCAGAATCATCCACGACCGGCACCTTGGCTCCTTTGGGGTTAAGCCTGGTTTGCCCTTAAAGACGGGGGACAACCTCCCAAGAAAAACCTGCCGCTTTGACTCTCGGTACGATCAGTTCAGCAGCCTTCCGTTGGAAGTGTTGCAACATGTAGCAAGCTTCCTGGACAGCTTTAGCTTGTGCCAACTGTCCAGAGTGTCACACACCATGAGGGATGTGTGTGCTAGTCTGCTCCAGATGCGCGGCATGGTCGTCCTGCTGTGGGAGAAGAAACGGCGTGCTGATGGGTCAACTTCATGGCAGATCACAGACAAGGTTTGTTATTTTTTTTCACTATTTAAAAAACATTTGCTAACCTTCACTACTTGTTTCCTTCGTGTAACTTTGGTTAAAAAAAAACTGTCACTCACAGCATGTGACGTAATAGATCGATTCTCTGTTTGTCATTCAGGTGTGGCGATTCAGCACAGCTTTTGGTACTGTGAATGAGTGGAAGTTCGCCAACATCGCCAGCATGGCCGACCACCTCAAGAAGTGCAAGTTCAATATGATTTCCCGTCGAGAAGAGGCGATCCCGCTGCCATGCATGTGTTTCACCAGAGAGCTCACAAAGGAAGGAAGGTGTTTACGCTCAGTTCTCAAACCAGTAGCATAAGTGATTTTGAAAGATGAAGTCATCTTCTGGACTTTCCTGAGACCATTAGAACTCAAATACACGTGTATTTTCCTCCACTGTTTACAGACATCAGTCTCTTCCAACCTCAAAAGATAACTCCCGGTTGGATGTTTCAAACTGTTGGTTGTTCTTTGCTTCACAGTGAAAAGTGTCCCCACTCCCCTAAATAAGACAAAGCCAGTAATGGGTTGATTTCTACGCAGTCTGATGTGCTGCAATCACAGATCGGGACTGTCAACAAGCAAATAAAATTGCTCGCCTTGTATCTTCCACTCTGATGGATTTAATAATATCAGTGTACTAAAGTTGTACCCTTATCTGCTCCGACATTGTGGAAATAGCTAGATGTTTTGATATAGAATTTTTTTATTTTTATATCAAAAAGTCATTACTCTGCTACAACAGAGGTAAGCATACAGCCTTAATTTATCATGAGGTTGTTGGAACATCTCAGTGAGATTTCTCTGCTGCTTCCAGCTGGAACAGTTTAATGGTATCTTGCACAGTTTTGTATTTAATCGTGATACCTAGAGTGACCACATGTACTTGTACGTGTACTGCTTAGACCTCGTAGCTTTCATGGCTTTAATTCTACATTCTTCGACTGACCAAACATCTGTGGTAGCGGTGCAGAATGTATGCCACTTTACAGGACGGTCATACTTTATTCACTGTGGGTGTGGATTTTTTTTTTGTTCACCAGCATGTCACCATCATGTTGGGTGTTTTAAATGTGGTGTGTTTTGTGGTTTGGCACATTTAACGCAGTAATAAAAGGTGGTCCATCTTCCTTTTCTCATCACACTGACTAGTCAGGTGAGAAATAAAGTAACACTATTGACCAGCCAAACGGCAGTGCATTTTTAGCTGTGCTTGGCTTGTGGTTTGTTTGTTCTACCAGCTACTTTAACAAGTAACCAGCAATTGTTTGTAGGTTTTATACAAAAATCTAAATGTAGAACGTAAAATGATGAATGTACTCAGTATATATAAGACTCCATCGGTGACTGGTTAGCTTGGTTTGTCTCCCTCAGTGTCAGACCTCATTAAATCCTGCAGGCCAGGTGTTAAGAAATGTCACAGGCACACGCTTCCCTCCAGTATTGAGCATCACTAATTATGTTCATCTTCATTATTTATCACGGTTGTATGTTTCTGTCACATGTCCGCTGTGTTCAAATGTTGGCGTCTCAGGGTTGTACTGTAAAGCTGTCGCGCAGTCGAGTGGGCTGAGAACGACATGAAGACTTGTCAGCTACTTGATTTGTGGCATCTTAGAAGAAGTGACTGGTGTACCACTCAGTATTATAATATCAGCGTGTTGCAGTGCTGGACTAACAAATTACATGTTTGTCATCCGTCAGCGTCATGTATAACCGAGGAACTGAAATAGTTTGTCAGTAGAAATGCTGCTTGAATCTTCTTTGGAGTGCTTAGACTTGTTCAACGCCTTTTTTTTATTTAAATTATAAATTTATGTGGGATGAAGAAAAAGGTTTTAAACCTTACCCCAAAAAGACAGGGTTTTTCTCACTTTTGGGAAAAACTAAAAGTTTTGCAAAGTGGGGTGAAAAATTTGGCGACAAAAGCCCCAAAGGTAACCGGTTTACTGTTAGGAATTAAGTGGATATTCCTTTGAGGAATTTGTGTGATTTTTATTGTTTTTATATATTTTTTAAAGTTTGATGTAAACCCCAAGCGGTGGGGGAACCAGCTCTTTTTATTTAATAAGTTCCCCAAATTCCCCGGTTGGGTTCATTTATTTTTTTTTATGGTTTTTTTTTGAAGGGGAAAAAAAATCCTGCCTCGAAAGTTTAGTTTGGGGGTTTTGAAATATTTTTTGCACATGAAGGGAGTACTGTACAATTTGAATTTTAATGCTGAGGAAAAAACTTTTTCTCAAGTAGCAGGAAAATTTACCCCTGATGTTTTTTTCATGGGGGTTGGGTGCTTTGAAAAAAGTTCAAAGTAAAAAATTTTTAAAAGATTATATTCGGCCCCAGTGCACGGGTTAGTACATTAGTACTTTTTTTTTTTTTAAAAATTTTGGGGGTAATGAAAAATTGAGCCAGATTTTGATCACTTGCCCTCATTTCAGGTTTTTGGGGGGAGTTTGGGAAAGGGGGACCGAGCATCGTTTATGTTCTATTTAGGTTTTGAAAATTTAAAACAAAAAGGATTGCAGGAGGAACCCGGGTGTACACCGGGTTTTTTTCAGCTTTTAAATTTTTTTTTAATCCTAAGTGTATTTTTTTACCAAAAAATGCCGTTATTTGTTTTATTTGGGAAACATTTTTAAAAAAAGGGGGGCCCCCGTTTTTAAAAATGATTTTTTTTGTTACCTTTTTTTTTGGAATTTTAACCATGTTTCCTTAAAAGGGGGAAAAAAAGGGCTCCTGTTTAAAAGTGCTTTGTTCACCTAAATCAAATAGGTTTTTCATGAAGTGTTTCCGGGAAAAGCTTTCCCGAAATAGAAATTTCCAAAAAGGGAAAAATAGCGTGTCCCCTCCCGGCCTGTTAAATTTTGGTAAATTATAGGGGGAAGTTAAAAAAGGAAAAAACAGAAAATTTTCCCCCAAAAAATTTTTAAATTTAAAAAGCAAAAAAATTAAACCTATTTTGGGGGCCCTTTAACAGGCCAAGGACCAAAATGACAAAACGGAGAAGGGGATGGAAAAAATCATTAAGTCTATTAACAAAAAAATTCATTAAAACAATTTTAAAAAAATTAAGATTCCCTTAAAAAAATTTCACAGGGGTTTTTCCCCCTGGTTTTTAAACTAGTGGCGCCAGAACCACATAGTTCAACCAAAACCCATGAAAAGTTGTCCGCCAACTTGGTTCTCTCCCCTGGGGGAATCAAATGTGCGCTTTCTTTTTCAATTTTTAGTTTTGATGTAAATTAACTCACCCTAAAGACTTTAAACCGTTTTTAACGAAACCTACTAATACCAGCCTATTCGTATGTTTAAAGGGAAAAGTTTTTTTTAGAATAAAGTGTTTTTGGGTTTCTTATAATTTAAATGAGCCCCCAGGGTACGGGGGCCCCTTGGGTTTTACGTCGCAGGTGATGTATACAAACCTTTTTTGCGTTAGAAATCGATTTAAACCCCAATTTTCCTTTTTTTTTAGGAAAAAATGTAAAACAAAACAGGACGGGGGTGTATATGTTTTGGTTTGGTACAAAAGGGGGGGTGTGTAATTTTGTCAAGAAAAAAGGAGCTTTTCCAAAAATGTTTATTTAACCCCCGAGTACGGGCCAAATGCCTTAAATTTAAACCAAAAAAAAACCCCAAGGCCCCCCGAAAAATTTACATTTTTTCCCGGTTTTTCAGCTGGGTTTTGGGTTTATTTTGGGAAATCCCTTAGCCTAATTCAATTATCGAGGGGGCGTGGCGGGAAAATTTGCTAACCTACGAAAAAATGCCAACCCGGAAAGTTTAAAAACCGATAGGCCCAAAACGAACAGTTGTTTACATTTTGACAATAACTAGATTATGCATTCAAATAGGCCCTATTGATTTAATGCCGAGATACCTACTGCCTTTATTAACCCCCAAAAAGCCCCTAGCTAATGCACACGGTACTAAACTGCATCTTCAGGTTAACGCCGAGATGCAGCACGTAGTGCAATGAACTCCCTATTTACCCCATAATATACGGGTACATTAAGGAAACTAAATTGCATTACCTGGTTTATCATCTGAATTAGAGTGTTTGTGTTTCTTCTCTCGGTTTCCGAACGTCCATTACTTTGTTAATTGTCTCAGGTGCGAGTTCTCTTCGCAACTTTAGAGCCACAAAACGCTGAAATGCTGAAAACCGTCCCCAGCTACTGTGACTGTGCTAGCTACATGTACACATGCATGGAAAGGGCCGGCGTGAAAGTTAAACACAAAAATGTAGCTATAATCACATATCATCTGCCAGTGCCACATCAAAGCTTTTAACACACAAACGTAAAATAAATTTGAATTCCTCTTATCCATTAAGTCACTTTTTATGTATTCTTCTCTTATCATACAAGCCAATATAATGATATTTGATAATAACAACCACTAATATGCTACCAGCAGTTGGTTTCGAACCCGAGAAAAGGCTAATCTCAACGCCCTAGCCACTCAGCTATTGATACATACATCAACATGCCCATGTCGTGTAATATATATCCAACAGGTAGGTCTACCTGAGTAAAGTTATGACGCCGTAGTGTCACTCTGCCAGTAACTGCCCACCACAAACCACACCGCACTGCTAAGGAAGTAGCCTACAGCATTTCAACAAAGAACAGTCAGTATGAAAACACCCACTGGTGTCTCAGTACACATAGCCTACAGTATGAAGAGGGATGATGGTCTCAGAGCCTCTTTGCTTAATGCTTCAGTTTCATGGGTGGTAACTGGGAATCCCCCAGTGGGCGATGGACTGCCACACACAGGAAAATAAAGGTCTTTTGAATTGTACTATCATTACACTCACAAGACAATGGATTATGCTTGCTGTGCAAACAGACAGTAGCCTACCCTGACCAGATTCATTCCCCATTCTCTATTGACTACCTAAACCAACACCCATGTACACATTGATTCTGGCGTCCTTTTGTATGGAACAATCTGAGAAAACCTGCCCGATGACGCAAATCTGATTGACTTTGACTGTGTGCCAGTGATGGGCAGGATCAGTGAAGCCACAGGAAAGCATGTGATTGAAGATGACATTGTTTAATCTCCGAAAAGTGGAGGCAATAAGAGTGTGTTTTTTCATTTGAAGCAACAAATCTTGAGAAACACAAAGCCCTGGCTTACAAACTATACATGGGGGTGGCTGACATGTAGTTGCACACGTAGTTGCACCATCCACACAGATCTATCTTGCCTGCCCAGCTAACCACATTCACAGTCCGGGTTGTGAGTGTTGTTTATGTCTTAAGACTTGTTAAGCAACGGCTGTACTAAGAAAAAGACCTGCTTCAAGTTCCAGTTTACAGAGTAGCTACATTTCAGGCTGTGAAAACTGTAGTTTATATACTTATTTACATTACTTAAATTATCTTAGTTATAACATTTCAAAGTTTAAAGCTGAACGTTAAAAGCCAAAGCTGAGATGTATGGATTGAAATAAAGATGTGTTAAAAGTTATCATGCAAATGCTTTTCTCAGTAACAATCAGGAAATGCAACACCCGTATCTCACTGCATACATTTTCACATGGCCGAGTGTGTGGTGTGAAAAGCTGACTGGGATCTAATCATGATGTCTCATGACATGGAGGGGAAAAATGACACTGATGCTGTCTTAATTGCAGCAAGGGAAGCAACAACAAAAGAGTTTCTTGCATGGATTGTTTTTCTTGTATTTCACAGCCTTCTTGATCTGAACTGTGGCCTTGACAACATAGTCCTGAGTCGCACCTACATTTGCTTCTATGTTGTCCAGCATGTAGCCCTGCTCCTCCACCAGCTGGGCCATCTGGAAGAAAAGCTCATGAATGTCCCTGATGCGGCCCTCCAGCTCCAGCAGCTCCTTGTGCCGGTTCTCAATCTCATTGAGAGCAGATCTGGTAGTCCTTCCCTCCAGGAGGAGATTATCAGAGAAGACGTTCCACTTGCCTGTCTCGATCATCTCATCGATCTGCTCCCTGCTCACCTCCTTGCCCATGATCTCCGCTTGCCTCTGGATGCGGGTCTTGCAGTTCTCCTTCTGGACCATCTCAGCCTCGTTGTACTCAGATATGGCCTCGTGGAAAGCGTTGTTTAGAGAAACACACTGGGAACGCACCATGCGAGCCAAAGCTGATGTAGGCCCGTGCTCCCCCTCCAGCTCTTTGCTCAGCCTCCCCAGCTTCTCCAGCCGAGCGTAAATGGCTTCCCCTTTGGCTTTGATGTCCCGTCCGAGCGCGTTGGAGTCCCGTTTGATGCTGCTGATCCTCCGAACAGACGTGAGGAACCTGGTGTTCTGCTTCCCGAGACGCTTCACGTCCATTTTGAGCAGCAGAATCTCCTTCCTCAAAGCCTGGGCCTCTTTGTAGATGCTGTCCATCACATCCTCTCCCTCAAACACGATGGTGTGTAGCTCCAGGTCCTCAGCCTCGGTGGTGTGGTCCTCCTGGCCATCCTCAGGCCTGTCCTCTCCCGCAAGCTTGGTCTGCAGCTCACCCAGTCGGTCCCTCATCTTGCCTGTAAGAAGAGTCAGCAGCCTTTACTCCGGTATCGAAATAGTTTGGAGATAAATACACATTTTGAAAAATCTGTTCATGTGTTTTCTGATGGAAAGGTAGATAAGAAGACTAATACCACTCTATGTCTGTTAAATATAACTCAGTCAGCAGCCAGTTAGCTTAGCTAAGCTTAGCGCAAAGACTGGAAATGGGGAAACAGCTAGTCTGTCCTATGTTTGTCTAAAGGTGACAAAATCCACCTACCAGCACGTCTAAAGCTTGTTATTTAACACATTATATACATGTATTTTGTTTGTTTAATTCAATACATAAAAACAAAGTGTAAAACAAGAAAATGTAAACCAAAAAAAGTCATCTTTTAACAGTGTTGCATCTCTCAGACTATTTCTTGGCTCTGAGCAGTTGCCAGACAGCCAGTGGAGATTTAGAAACAGTCAAGCACATATCCCCTTCATAAAAGAGCCAATTGTGCAAGAATTTATACAAATTTGTGCAGCACATTTTGTCGTCATCTCACGCCCCGGTAGATTCAATTTTTGTCCCGTTGGAGGGGCCCGACCCCCAGGTTGGCAACCACTGGACTAACCAAGTAGTTACAACTAGCTCCATCTTCTAACAGCTACAGCTAAACAGTAAAAAGCTGCGTTCACAGTGATGCATCAGGATTAACAATCTACTAATGTAAAATGTAATATCCTTATCATATATACAGTAGTAATCAGTCCAAGGCTTCACTTGTTTGTTTTTTTACAGTTTAACTACTACTATAGCCTACTACTTTTTATACTTTAAGTACATTAAGCTGATAATACTTCTGTACTCCTACTTACATTTTAAATGGCTGGACTACTTAAAGGTCCCCTGGCATGAACATTTCTCTTTCACTATGAGGTTTTTTAACATTAATAGCCTGCTTTTGGTCCCCCTGTGTCTAGAAATGGTGATAGGTGTAAACCGAGTCCTGGGCCAATCTGTAATCTTGCCCCTTGTGACCTCATAAAGAGCAAGATTCCAGATTACCTTCAATTTCTCTGCTTTTCCCGCCAAGAGAATTTGGCCCACCCATGAGACATCATGGCTTTCTAACAAGCAAAGTGGCAGTTGATTGCCGCCCCCCCCTCCTCAAAAACTACAGATTCAGAAAGAGCACATACTAAGGAAAGCTCATTTTGGTACTGGCTCTAGTGGCTGTAATTCTGCACCAAGGCTGAATTTTGGGAAAGAGACTTCAGATACAATATTAGGGGACCACTAAGGTCTATATAAAAGAGACTTCAGATACAATATTAGGGGACCACTAAGGTCTATATAAAAGAGACTTCAGATACAGTATTAGGGGACCTTTAAGGTCTACATAAAAGAGACTTCAGATACAGTATTAGGGGACCACTAAGGTCTATATAAAAGAGACTTCAGATACAGTATTAGGGGACCACTAAGGTCTATATAAAAGAGACTTCAGATACAGTATTAGGGGACCACTGAGGTCTATATAAAAGAGACTTCAGATACAGTATTAGGGGACCACTAAGGTCTATATAAAAGAGACTTCAGATACAGTAGTAGGGGACCACTAAGGTCTATATAAAAGAGACTTCAGATACAGTATTAGGGGACCAATAAGGTCTATATAAAAGAGACTTCAGATACAGTATTAGGGGACCACTAAGGTCGATATAAAAGAGACTTCAGATACAGTATTAGGGGACCACTAAGGTCTATATAAAAGAGACTTCAGATACAGTATTAGGGGACCACTAAGGTCTATATAAAAGAGACTTCAGATACAGTATTGGGGGACCACTGAGGTCTATATAAAAGCATCCAAAGAGCACCAATTTGTGGGACCCTTAAGTCAAATATCTGTCTTCCACCACTGGTTTTAGCCTATTTAACTGGAAAATGTAAACCTACCCTTCTCATGCTAGATGGTTAAAAGATGTCATGTTAAATTATGAAAAAAATCAAATATGCCGCAATAGAAAAATCAGATAATTTCTGAAATATATGAACACATGTACTCATATATTCCTGTATCTTGTCAATAAGCTGTATCAACATATTTCTATGAGCATGTGTAATTGATTTCATTGTATATTGTCATTGTTATGCTTTACTGTTTTACATTTTAAATGATGTGTTTTCGAAAGGGAAGAAACACTGGGCACTACACTGAGTTTTACTTTGTGCATGTCCATGACATTTTTAGGCCTAAAAAATTCCTTTTTTATTTTTTATTTCAGCAAACTTTCTGTTAAGGCATAGCTTATAGATTCATTAATATTTTAGATGTACTTTCTGAACACAGATAGATCAGTATCTGTTTAAACTCCCCAAGAAAAAACAGACACTTTACTTCCTCGGCTGTGACGCCTGAATTCATCGCAGATAGAAATGATAATTACAGATCGAAGTTATTTCCTACCATGACAAACTGTTACTTTAGTGGGATTCAAGTTTAACAAAAGGAAATAAATCACATTAACAAGCCCTAAGGCGTCATTGGCCATAACAAGAGAAAACCGTGAGGGAAAAGAACTTGATAACATGAACAAGCTGTTGTAGAAATAGAAACTCGCGTATAAATCTGTAGCGAGTTATTAATCGATTATTTGAATTCATAAATCTCATATAACGAGATAAGACAAAACAAGCGGAGTAGCCTTCACATACCTTACTGTTATCCGCTGGCGCTCCTACACAATTAAACTCGCTAAAGCAGAAGAAGCGACCACGGAAAGACTTATTTCCTCTTTTTCTCTCCGTTTTATTATCACATTTCAACATGTAGCGAATTATCTCTAGTGTCTTTAGGTCGCCTCGCAGGCACACACACTGACACAGCCTAACGCGGAAGATAACGCCTTCTTCCCCCCACATTTCTCACTCACACACACACACACACACACACACACACACACACACACACACACACACACACACACACACACCACACACACACACACACACACACACACACACACACACACACACACACACACACACACACTGTTGTGGGTCTAGGAAGGAGGTGATCCATCACACTCATCTTATGTCGGTTTATTGAATATAAAAGCGCATGGGTTATTGCACTTTGGCTTTTGCGCATAAAGGATCTACAAGTCCTTTTTACACTTTTGAGGGCTCGACCAATTTACTGGTTGGATGAAACACCAGAGACACAAACTAGCCCCTAGTATGGTAACATGACTAACAACAGCAGGGGACAGCAAGCTGACAAAATAGTCTCACAAGGTCCATTTGGTGGCTGAAAGTAAAAGCACCAGACTGTGAAAATAATCTGTACAACAAGTAAAAGTCATGCATTGGAAATATGACTTTAGTACAAGTATGTATCATCAGAAAAATGTAGGCTACTTAAAGCACTGAAAGCAAAAGTGCTCACAATGCTGAAAAATCAGCTGTCGAAGAATTGTACTCAAGTAAAAAGTACAATATTTATCTCTGAATTGTAGAAGAAGTATAGAGTAGCATGGAAGGAAACACTCAAGTAAGTCCCTCAAATCTGTACCTAAGTAAAGTATTTGAATGACTGTACTTAGTTACATTTCCCCGCTGGCTTTCGATCCACGTTCATCAGCAGGTGGAGCCCCAATGGTCATGTTCAGATTTTACCTTTTTATTCAGCACTTTGAAGCTGTAGCTGTATCTCAAAGAGTTTCATTTAATAAAATGTCTGTTAAATTACAAAAGGAGGTAACACAGTGGGGATTGAGCCCAAAGTTTGCAAAAATGTATACAATATCGGTCAAAAGTTTGGGGTCACTTAGAAATTTCCACTGCACTCAATTATGGTGCAATGGAAATACGTTATAGAGTAGACAGAATACCAGGTCAGATCAACTGCATTGTTTTTTTTTAACCAGGGCAGCAGTTTTCAGATTACAATATGTGTTTACATAATTACAAAAGGGTTCTCCAATTTTTGTCTTATGACCTCATAAGGGGCAAGATTCCAGATCGGTCCACCTGAGCTTTCATTTTCTCAAAGGCAGAGCAGGATACCCAGGGCTCGGTTTACACCTATCACCATTTCTAGCTCCTGGGGGGACCATAAGCAGGCTGGGGGAACTCATATTAATGTTAATGGGACCTTTAAGGATTGCCACTTTAAGGACTTTCTGTCCATGTTTGTTTAAAGGTTTGAAGTTCAATTTTGACCTTGGACACAACAGATACTCAGTTACCCTACAAGACATACTGTAGATGTTTGCTAATATTGTGTTTACCTACACCTTCTATACCTATCTTAAACCAGTGCAATTCAGTTTAAAAACCACAATATTTTACAATGATTGAAAGGTACAAAACAGCTTTTAAATGGACCTTCAATATCAAAACAGTTTTTGAAGGAGCTGGTGATTTATGACAGCATCTTATGGGTTGTTCCTTTAGTTTGTAGTGCAGCTTTCACCACATGGACCAGTGGACTGGACCCGAGGCCTCATCAGACCTCATTGTTAAAACATGGACAGCAGCAACAAAACAGCTTCTTTATCAAATGTTACTACGGCATCCTGAATGATCACTTCAGTATTTTGGACACTTTTCTGGATGTTTTCCCCCCGCTCCTCTATGAGCACAGCCACATCCAGAAACAACTCCTGGATACACTCTATCCTCTTCTCCAGCTCCATCACCTCCTTCTGTTGCCTCTGGAGCTGCAGGAAAGCTGAGCGAGCCGTTTTGCCCTCCACCTGAACACATTCAACTCCCCGCTCTCCATCATCTCCTCCAGGTCCTCCTCGCCGACCTCCCTGCCCACCACCTCCATCTGTCTCTGGATCTGCTGTTTACAAGCCTCCCTGTGGCTCATCTCTGGGCCAATGTAGCTGAGCATCACTTCCCGCAGCGCAGCTTCTCCTCTACGTTTAATATCCACGCCGATTGCATTGGAGTCCCGCTCTGTCTCAGCGGGGTGTGAGATCTTGTTTCAGGCCAGGTAGTTTGCATCTTTCAACTTACTGATCTAGTTCTGGATCTGTTGGATCTCCAGACGGATCTGTTGGGCCTCCTGCAGGACGCCATGAAGGTCTGGGTCAGGAGGACGGGATGCTGTTGCTGCCTCATGAACTGACAAATGGTCCTGCTTCACTGAGCTCAAACCCTCAGAGTCCCTCTCCACATGATGGAGGTGCCTCAGCCTGTTTCTCATGTCTGGAAGGAAAAATGACACAAAAGACAACAAGGGAAAAGATTCGGATTTATTTGTGTCGGTGGGTGAGAGAATCTCTCCATCATGTTTGTAAAGCAGTAGTCTCACATTGCCAGACCGTCCTCCACAGAGCTGCCAAGGAGGGTCTGGCATGTCCACACAGCATTCTGGGTTGGGAGAAAAACGTGTTCTGGTTTATTGGCATTTCTTTAAATAAGTAGGTAAGGAAGTAAGGTTTATTTGTATAGCACTTAACACAGAAAGAGTCACACGGTGCTTCACAGGCAAATTAAATACATTAAAACAGATCAATAGTCATAAAAAGCACAATAAATTGTTGTAACACACAAAAGCATAAATACAAAACAATACAGTCAGCAATGGGGCTAAATTAACTGAGTAAAAAGGTCTTTAGCTGTTAAACCAATCGTCTGAGGGCGCTAAGCTCCGGACAGAGCCACGGTGCCGCTGCAAAACAGCCTCAGGAAGGAAGTTGTTGAACGTGTGAACGGTCAAAATGTTATTTTAGTTGTGCAACTGTAATAGGACAGATAGTGCAGCTAGCTGTCTGGATTCACCCTGCAGAGATCTGAAGAGCGGTTAACCCGAATCCTCAGAAATCAACCAGAGTTTAAAATACAAATTCCAGCCAAAAAGAATGACATCCGGCGGAACCTCCGGCAGCACTAGAGCAATCCCAGAAATGGAATGTCATGGATATCGACTAGTAAAGCAGTGGTTCACAGGCTGGGAGTAAGGAAGTGATCTTCAGTTAAAGTTTAGGGGGAAACACTTAGCTAGAGATTAGAATAAGAAAGAAGGTTAAAACAACTAAAAGCAGACGTAAGAAGAGAGAGCGATTGGCTGCAACACACAAGCTTGTACTGGCTTTGGTTTTAAAAATTCCCGAGCATGACTGAAGATGTCAAACGAGCCTGGACTCATCAGGCACACAACAATCCAGACATGTTGTAATGGATATGTGTGGCTGTAGCTTTACGCAATTTCTCGCTCTCAGTATATCTCAGTGTAATCTTAGATGAATGCTCTTTATCTGCAGGGACATTTAATCTCCCTTCAGAATTTACCAAACAAGTTTTCAGCCTTAAAAATATAGAATAAAAGTATTGCAGCATGCAAGTAATCTGCTTTCAAGTAAGTGGAGACACTTGGAATTTAAGTGTTTTAACAAAAGGAAGTTATGAACCAGTGGCACAAGGAAGTCTGAAACCAAGATCCAACCATCCCAACACCAGTGGGTCCTAACACAATATGGATATATAACAGAAATTGTATTTTATATGACTTAATGTCACAAATACATTGATTGATGCACTTTGGTAGGCATGTTGTATTTTATTGTCTTGTATATATGGCTTGCTGCAAAAACCAATTCTACTTCTGAGACAAATCAATATTTGCGACACTTTTCCACACGAGTGAGTGTAAAGGGGCCTCAACTTAAAGTTTTCTTGCCTTTTTCACGTTTTCTTTAAACTTTAAATGCCATCTCAGGCAAGCCTAAAAAGTCTGAAATATGTGAACTTTTAATGAGAGAATCAACATACCTTACTCGTCTGGCAGTTTATCTGGAGATGCAGTTTGTGGTTTCCTTCAAGACGATCATAGAAAATGTTGATTCAGTCCATGAGGCAGCGTGACAACTGTAAAAATAGAGAATGATTTTTAAATCATGTTATCCACCTTGGTGTCTACACCTGTTAATGAGGAAACACTCTGCATTCCTGTTGTGTCACATGGAGGCAGGAAGGGACGTACAGTACGGTGAAGCTCGAGGATTCATCATAAAGATGACGACTGATCTGCTTTTTACATATTTCTATATTCTCAGGTCATCTGTCACCGACAGTGGCTTGAGAAAGTTTTCACACCCATGATGAAGTTTAAAAAGAGGAATAAAAAAAAAATCTTTTGGTAATTGATCTTAATGTCTTAATTAAAAAAATCTAGGAAAACCTTTTACCAACCTTTTAAGCACACCACTTTTTTTTGTGAATAAATAATGTATTGTAAATAAATAAATATTTTAATTCCAAAAGGCCAAAGGAACTTAATCAGGATGCATAGTATCCTGCGCCATGAAATAACTGGCCTTTAATAATAAAAATCTGCTTTATGGAAATTGAACATTTTACTTAAGCCCCCTGGATTTTTAAGGAAGAACATTTACTTATATTTAACATCTTATTCATTCCCAAAGAAAATTGATGTCCTTAAAAGATTGGATTTTCCTAAATATTTGGAATTAAGGCATTAAGATCAATTTCCCAAAGATGATTTTTTTATTCCTCTTTTTAATCAACTTTAGCATGGGTGTGTAAAATTTCTCAAGCCACTGTAAGTGCACTATTGTTTTTCAGAATCAGAATCAGCTTTATTCGCCAGGTATGAGGACACATAGGAGGAATTTGTCTTTGGAGCATCGTTACTCACACTGTGCTTACACATACAAAACAACCAAAACAAAATATACAGACTAATATATACACAATATATAAATACTCTAAACAGAAACAATATAGAGGCATGAGTGCAATGAAGAGATCAATAAAATTATTTAAATATGGAGCATAGTGCAAGGATACTGGTATAAATAGCATTTGATCTTTTTCTAGGTTGTTTTTTCTGTCTAACAATACATAAGGCGATGAGACTAACGTCATGTGTCCACTAAGATAACAGGACAGAAGTCACGCTGATAGTGGACATCAAAAGCAAGAGGAAAATAAAGAGGAAGCATTTCAGATACGTTATCTCCCAAAGGGGCGGGACATGTGAACTGCTCATGTGATAACAAATGAAGCAGTCTCGCAGACGTGTTCAGTCGATAATCTTACACCCTTTCATTTCAGTTCCATGAAATGCAATCTCACCAAAGACTTGTGAAACCCAAAACAGTCAGGTGATGATTATAAGTCATGCAGCCAGAAAAAGAAGTCTATTTAAAAGGAAAATGGATTCAGTTGATGCGTAGGAAGCTGTGAGAAGAAACAGTCATATCCACAGCCAGCAGTGGTTTTTGCGTGTGATTAAGAAATTCCACCCGACCTCCATGAGTTTGAGTCACACTGGCTTTGTTTCTCAAAGGGAGTTTTTTTTTAGCAAAGTCGATGTGTAACTAAGCTGTAGATGCACTCTCCTCCAGTGTGGATCCGTGACTTGATTCTGAAGATAAAAAGAGCAGCATGAATGAAGATGAAACACCCCCCCCCAAAAACCACAATACAACAGAATGTTAAATGCAGTCTTTCAGTTTCATTTATTCCCCTCACCTTAAGACTTGGTATGTTAATACAGCTTACCTGGTTACTACTATTCCAAGGGAGAAAAACTTTGACATAGATATATGTAACACTAAACCCAGTTAAAGTTCCTGGTTAAATCACTAAAGGGTGCTTTTATAGTTTTTAGGAAAATAGCCCTCTTGGTCAATGTGACCGCTCCTAACTTTCTCAATGAAATAATTTCATCCCTCAAAAAAAGGAGAATATTACAGATTTGAGTATTGAGTAATTATATTGTACAAAAACTCTAACGTATTGTATTGTGTGTTTGTTTTGTGTTATAGTGTGTTGTATAGCGATCAGTAGGCCTACGGTATGGAATCGATGTGACACCTATGCATTTAATATGTGATATATATATATATATATATATGTACACACATCAATTTTCTGTCAACTGCTATGGAGAGAGAGAGAGAGAGAGAGAGAGAGATTATCTGCCTCTGCACCACCAAAGTGAACATAAAATATATAAATGCATATGACATTGTTGTCAAAACCCATGCATTTGACAGACAGAGACGGCATGTCGGAAGTTTGTGATCAATACTGTATGGTGATGTAACCAAGTGGTGTCCCATTTCATAGGGGGATGTTTTCACCCCTAGCCCTTACCCCGTGGTTTCAAGGGCCAAGGGGTAGGGGTAAGGGGTAAGCGGCAAGCGGAAGGGTTAAGATGGAGAAATGAGATTCAGCCTTTGTCTGGAATCCTGAAATGTCACTTTAAAATGGAGGAGTATTTATTTTGTCCAGCAGATGTCAGTGGCACAACGGTATTTTCTGTGACATGCAAATTATGAACTTCTCTAAAGTCGTTGATCACCATCAACAACTCTGTTCCATGCATCAGTTCCTCTTAACAAAGCCTGAGAAACAAGGTTGTTCAGGAGGAAATGTCTTATCAACTGCAACTAAGAAAGGATTCTTTGGCTTTCAAATTATACCCATATGCACTAAAAGGCAGAAGAAGAAAGAAAAAACATCTGTTAATTGAAAAACCAAAACAATCAAAGGCTATAAGCTTAAATAAAACAAATTGGTACCTACATGCATTCCTTTAAATTTTAACTATTTTGAAATACAGAGACAATGATGTACTAAAACAAAAATATCATGTTAGGAACAAGCATGCCACTGTTCCCAGAATCTTAACATAAAACAAATTTTCATTAATTTTGACATCTTTATTTCTTGCAAACTGTCCTGATTTTCCATTTCAGCGCAAATCTAATGATTTTCAGCAACATACACAACCCAAACAACATTACGAGTTGATAAGTCTCGTTAAAATCTAGTTATCTCTCTGCAGTCAGCTGGTTCTGATTTGAGCAGAATGTTATTTATCAATTCACATGAGTTTCACATGTACAACGGCCTGTTCACCAGTCAGGAACTGAGCATGTCATAAGATGTTATAATCTAACATGTGCCTTGTATCAGAAGTTCAAAACTACCAGACTGAGATGCGGCAACACTGGGAAACGGTTCATTGGGAATGTGCCAGGAATGTTTTCTTAATTAAAGACTGTAAATCTGCTGACCATGAGGACAAAGGTCTATTTGCTGCACTTGGAAACTTTAAAGTGGGACATTTTTGCTTTGGATATCCCTCCACCATTCCAGTTTAAAAGGGTTTTTTAACCCTTTGTTTTTTCTACAGGTCACCAAAAAAAAACCCAAATTACAGGGATAAAGGCTACACTAAAGGGGGGCCCAGGGGCAATGTCTTTTTTTTTTTGTTTTTTCCCTGCTTCCCTTTTTTCATGGTCAAAAAAACCCTTATCAAAAAATTTTTTGGCGAAATTTAAAAAAAGAAGGTGTTTTGTAAGTATTCAAAAGGAATGGATCTCTTGGGTCTATTCACTGGTGTAACTTTGAGAATTAAAAATGAAAAAAGTATTCAAGCTGTCACATTTGATTTTTTAAGAATTATCTCTGCTCACCCGCATGCTTTAAAATTTCGTAAAGGGTTTTTTTTATTTTTATTTTTCTGTTGGGAAAAAAATTTTGTTTTCAAACCCCATCAAGTTTCAACCGCAAACCTGTGGGGCCCTTTGGCCCTTGGGGGCAAAAGGGGGGGGGTGTGCCCCATGGGCGGGTCCCTTTACGGGGGGGCCCGGGTTTTTTTGGGTTTGACCTGCGACCCTTTGCTGGGGTGCTCCCCCCTCCCCCTTCTCTCTCCTTCCCCTCTCTCTTCCCCTTCTTCTCTCTGGGGGTTTTCATTTCCCCTGTCTAACGATATATTGTCTAAAAAAAATCTGTTGGTTTTTGTTTTCCTTCCAACTTCCAAGAATTTTAACCAACCAAAAGGGAAACAGTCACGATTTTAAATTTTTAGGGGAAGGGGGATGGAAAATTTTAGTTTTTGGGATTACCCGGTACCAAAAAAAAGGGCACGGACACCCCGCCCGACTGACTCCGTTAGACCCACTTTATGGGTTTATCACCCTTAAAAAGCTCAGGCCTCAGGAGTTAGGTTTCGGGAATCAGTGGAGAAAACATCAAACTGTTTTCCCCGTTACCCAAAAATTGGGGACTCAATTAGTCCAAAATTTAGGCCCTTAAAATTTAGGTTTAAAATAACCTGTGGGCTCAAGCATTGACCCAATTTAAAAAAAATGGGCTGTCATGGGGTTTGGAGATTTTTTTTTGCCCCTAGGAAATTTTCCCCAAGGGGGGCCCCTTTTCCCCAAACTTTTTGGGGACACACACTCTTTTTTTTAAAAAGTCGGGCCTGGTTTGGTTTGGGGGGGGTGGGAACCAACCCATGGTGTACGGGGCCTTTTTATACTGGGGTGTTGCTTCCCCTTTAAACGTGGCTTTGTTAAACAGGATATTAAAGGGTATTTGGGTATTTGAGTAACACCTTGAGCGTTGAGCCCTTAAAAAAACCCCTTTGGGAAAGATTTTTTCTTTAAAAATGAGATGGAACTTTTCCCTTTATAAAAATTAAAAGGGTCGCATTAAAGACCCCTAATATTTATCAAATTTGACAAAAAGAGGGGGGAAAATTATTAAAAATTTTAGCACCATCTCGCTGCCAGGAAAACAAACCCGGGGGGGTTAAACTCCTTTAAAACCACTATTTTACCTAAAATATGGCTCGCTCTAATGATCTCATTCCCTTTCCCTAAGCTTCGGAACCCCAACTAAAAAAATTGAAATTCTCAAAAAAGCGGGTTAAACAAATGGGCAGATACTTGCAAATGCGGGGCGCTAGGTAGCAACAATGGATATTTTAAATCGAAAAACCAGGAAATACAGCGGGCAAGATTTTAAAGTTTTCACAATTCAAAACAAAAAATTTTGGGCCACGAAAAGAAATTTGGACAAGAAAAATCAGACGGAAAAAAGGAAAAAAAAAAGCATGAGAATGGGAAAAGCCCCCATTGAAAAAGCTCTTTCTAAGTATGTAATATCATCGGGAAAAATATCCTCAGAAAAATCCAAAATTTTTAAATCTGGAAAGATCCAAACGTTCTTCTCCAAAATACGTGTTTTTAAACGGGCCTCATTTTGCTAGTAGTGCCCGTATTTTTGAATAGTTTTTGAAAAAAAACGTTGTATTTTTAACTACATGTGTTTTTTATGCAACATCTTTAATTTTTAAAATACTGTACAAAACTTTCGTAAATGTAGTGGGGGGAAAAAATACAAATTTTTTTGATATTAGGAGTAGAAGTAGAAAAGACCCCAAATTTGTACTAAATACGTCCCTTTTAAATTACTTATTTATTTACGTTAGCATCGTTTCTTTGCTTTAAACTGGACCTGTCATCTAAATTACAAATTTTCAATTTGATTTAGTGCATTAGATTTGTGTCTCAATTCAATCCATTTTAGGTACTCAAAAAAGGCCTTTAATTAGCCTCATGCTGTATATCCCTTTTTGTAATAGAAATAAATGTTATTCTCATTCATGAGAGTAGGTTGCATATATATATTATTGGATTCAATGGCGTTTTCAAGAACCACAGACAGTATATGAAATGGACCAACAGACCCCGTTGTTCTGGACGGAGACCAGTGAAGGAAAATAGAAGCACTTTTCCGGTGATGGCTAGGCGTTACTGTGCAGCCTCCAACTGAGCTTGACGATGTAGTTGTAACGTGGGCAACGTGTCTGAAAGTTGTAAGTCTTCTGGTAGCTGTACAAGAGAAATCTCAATCATTCCCAATCAGCAGAGACGGAGAGCGTAGGTATAGGTTAGGAGACAACATAGGCACAGGCTAATTACTGCTAACTAACATGCTAGTTAACATTAGTAATTAAACTTAAAACAGTTAATGTGAGTCCAAACTGTCTGCGAGCCTCTCCAACTATACGGTAATTTCTCTACTGTGCGACAGAAAGTTGCTTAGTTATGACACAGTCGTTAGCCTATTTTTACAAAAACGTCTGCTACGGAGCCATAACGTGAGGTAAAACGTAATGGAGCATTTTATACATTGTTGTGTTTCTTTAGAAATAAACAAAAATAGTCTTTAAAGGCTTCAGAGGTAAAGTTATTTACTGTCAAAGTGACGACAAAATGAATGGCAGTCAATGGAATGCTAATGACCGGCGATGGCTTGTTAGCCTCAGGTAGGCTTTAAGGATGCTCGCTTATCCCCTTGTCAAGAACCACATGTGACGCCAAAAAACAATATGTCAGCACAACAAACACAACGCTGTGTTCCTCCAGAGACTTTAAGCAGAACTTTGAGCAGAACTTGAAGAGTTTGATCTGTCTCAATTTAATCTCCAAATTTAGTTGAGAGTCAAATTTGAAAAGCCTGAAAAAACAATAATTTCAGTGCGATCCTACAATTGATACCTCCTGATGATTCCTGGGCATCAAGCATGCTTTTGGAAACTACATTTTCACAACTTGTGTCTTAAAATGACCTGTACAAATACATAGAATATCCAAATACTTTTGTTCTGAAGGAAGATCTTGCAGAACATTACAGGAAAGCGTCTTCTTAATTTCCACATATTAATAAATAATTGTAGTTGTCAAAGGGTTCAAATATTCTACTTGTATGTTTAATAGCTCACAGTTTAACAAATCCCTGATTTGATATATAGCAGCGAATTCTAATAAGGCACGCTAAAACCACAAAAATCCCATGATTCTTCTTCTGTTGTGTTGTGATAAAGATCAGGCCTCACTGGCCAAGAACTGGACAAATGTACTTTGTTCCCAGCAGGGACAACAGCAGATTAACACATTAATCCATGAGACCGAGCAAGATCCAGCAGCATCCTCAACAACAAGTTTCCCCTCTAATGAGGAGACATGACAGAGCCATTAATGGAATTTGCTCGTTTATTTGTCAGACGTGAAAAGATCAAGTTCAAGCTTCACAGGAGAGGTTTTAGATGCTGATGAATACACAATATGTGCATGAACGAAACAAATGGAGATTAAGAGGTTCACTTTATTTATGATCAAGATTATTTACTTTGTTTTTTTCCCCCATTATCCACTTTGTTTTAGGACTTTTAATCACATAAACTGATTTTCAATCAGCAATTTTCCCAGTCAGGCAGCAATTCAGTCAATGTTAACAAAACTGGTAAATCCCTAAATGACTTTTTTTTAAATATAAATGGTCAACAGTAATAAAAGCTATAGATAAAATGGCCGTCTAGCCCTTTTTAAGTCTGTTTGCACCAACCTCAGAAACAACTCCCCTGGTGCAGCTGCATTCTACTTCCAATAAAAATATATTTTTAAACCTTTATCATAGGCTACTTAGTATTTCAGTGCTGTAACTTCTAACATAGCTGTGCACTGAGGTGAACGTGCACGCGCGTGTTGCTGGGACACTCGCTTCAGTCATCTGAGGACGCGCTGAGTTTTCTCTGCAGGTTTTTTTTTTTTTGATGCAGCTGGGGGCGTGCCGGGCCGGTCCGGTCCGGGCCGGTCCAGCCTCATAGGCTTCATGTGATCCTGCAGGGAGGTGTTTGGCTAAAAGACTTTCTCAACATCCAGGCTGCAGCATTTCAGAGCTAAGCCGTCTCTCTCACGGAGCTACCGGATTGCTTTTTCAGTGCACCTTTGGGATATTTCCATCTGGCTCGTTCCCGAGAGTGACGCGCTGCGGTTCCGATCATGGGAGACGCTCAGTCTGCGCCTCGGGAGGGCAAGGAGGATGCAGCGGCTGAGGGGGAGAGCGAAAAAGTGGATGATGCTCAGACTGAGCAGAATACTGAAGACAAGGTATCATCTTATTTCCCACAGGTCCAGATTGCTAGCATAGGCTTACTGCAGACAACTACCACCTTTACAAAACTTATCTATACATTTTTTTTTTTTTCATCCTCCTATCTACGCATTGATGATTTTCAGTAACTGCAGCAACACACTATTTGGTATAAAGCCTCTTATATTTCCCAAACTGTGTGTTACAAAAATGCTGAGGCTGGAAGTTGTTGTTGTCAGTGCAGGTGCTGCTTGCCAACACATCCATTAACCCCCTAGAAAGAAACAATGTCCCATTTGAAGGAATGCCACTGATCACATCAAGCTTAATTTATAACAGGTGCAGAATAAAGCCATTACTAATGAATTCCGAGTAAAACAAAGACGTTTTTAAACGTGTGTGCTACTTAATTCTTATTTTGTCAAAGTTTAGGAAACATGAATGCCCCCTTGGTGATTCACTTTTGCTATGGTAGTATTAGGCTAACTTAGTCTGAGTTGTTGGTGCCTTTTTGAAGACTCTGTTTTACTGTTTTCTTGAAGCAGCAACGGTTTGCCTTTACGGTAGATGTAAGGAAACAGTAATGACCTTCCATTCTTAGAGGAACCTCAGTGAAGCCCAGGGGAGAGATGGAATTTCCCCTTTGCTGCAACATTGATTACTTGTGTACAAATGATCACTGGTTCATGCAGAGCAGGGTGTACAGTGGCTTGAGAAAGTTTACACACCCATGCTGACGTTGATTAAAAAGAGGAAAAAAAAAAAAATTTGATCTTAAATGCCTTAATTCAATTTTTTTTTGTGAAAATCCAACCTTTTAAGCACACCAATTTTCTTTGTGAATGAATAGTACATTGTGAATAAATAAATGTTCTCCGTTAAAATACAGGGGGCATGAGTATACACACCCCTATGTTAAATTCCCATAGAGGCAGGCAGATTTGTATTTTTAAAGGCCAGTTATTTTCATGGATCCAGGATACTATGCATCCTAATGTAGTCGTCCCCCCCCCACATCATTACATACCCTTCACTATACAAAGAAAATTGCATGGTTTTATTGCAATTAGATAATAGCTGGTTTGATTTGCATTGAGAGATGATCTTATGGAAAGTTCCCCATGCCTATCTGTAGGTGTGGTGAAGGGTATGTGTTGATGTGGGGGGGATTCATGTAATAACTGGCCTTTAAAAATAAAAATCTGCCTGCCTCTATGGGAATTTAACATAGGGGTGTGTATACTCATGCCCCCTCTATTTTAAAGAATAAATGTATTTATTTACAATACATTTTTCATTTACAAAGAAAATTGGTTGGATTTTCCTTTTTTTTTAAATTAAGGCATTAAGATCCATTTCCAAGAGATGTTTTTTTATTCCTCTTTTTAATCAACTTTAGCATGGGTGTGTAAACTTTCTCAAGCCACTGTAAGTTAGACAGCACTGTACTGTGAGAATGAAAACAATGTAGCTAATGTCTTATGAGCTATAATCATGAGACTGTGGTGTTTTAATAGCAACTTTAACCTTTGTGACTTGGGTGATTACATTATTAGGATGGAATGCTAAGTAAGCCCCTGTTACAAGAGATCATTTAATTTCATATGTGGTCCAACATAACTTATGGTCTTTTATTTTTGGCATGGTCATGTTTAAATTTAGAGTGTTGGGTTTTATCTCTACATTTAGGGGAGCTGGTTCTTGTGTCTCAGAAAATTTTACCTATAGGCTACATTATAGCTAACCTATTTAAAAAGAATAAAATGATAACGTCAAAGGCCGCTATAAGTCCCAAAAATACCACCTATGCCTGATTCATCAAAAAATATTACACACAAAGTGTGCATCACTACACTATGTGTATCATGCTGTGCAAAACATGGAAAAACTGTTTGATAAAGTAATTAATAAAATTTATTTCCAATGTCCAACAAGTTTTAGCAGGTATAGGCAGGTGTCATACGACACTACCAGCTATTTGTATAGCTCCTTTAATTATGTTGTTTTTCCACAATAGTTGAAAACTTTTGCCTGCTCAGGCTTTTTAGACTAATCTGGCTTACTGTAAGACTACCATCACCCCCACACAACAGTGACTTGACTGTGTTGTTTGCATACAAAATAGGACTTTAGAGCCCCAGTTAATCAAAGATTGAAATTGTTTGCTTCAAGGAAGTACAAAATCTGTTGAATTTATTTAGATTTTTCGTCAGCTATACATTTCTTTGAACTGAAACCAGGGCTAGTGAATTTACTATTACAAATTAGAAAATGTTTAGAATGAACTGCTAAAAGATGAGAAATGGATTTTCCACCTTCCATACAATCTAATATTTGCCTCTATGTTTTGCGCTTTGTTTCAGCCTCTCAAAAACAATGGGCAGGTCTCTGAGATCAATGGAAAAGCAGACGGCTCTATAGCAGAAGTTAATGGTCACTGTGAGGATGAGATCGATGCAGAGGGTAGGTCCTCTATTACTGCTTATTGACAGACAATGTGAGCCTTATTTCAACAGACTCGCAGAGATGGGGACTTGAGTTTCAGACTCAATTCACACTTAAGTTGCACACACAGACTTCAGACTTGACTTGAGACTCCTCCTTAAAAGACTTCAGACTCGACCTTGAGGTGCAGGACTCGTGAACAATCTTCATGTTTGGCAAACGCCCTCCTTTCGTAACCTATAACCGGCCTACGTAACACGTAGTACGTATCTGCTGCACGTGGCCACAGAGAGAGAGGACAACATGTCGACCACGCCGGCAGCTGCTGTGCCATTGGTCATAAGATTTGTATTTAAATGAGCTTTTGTTTATTTGCCAAACTTGTGGTAACAGATTCATGTAATAATTTCCGTCCTGATGGCAGCAAACTTTGAATACCTTATATATAGCTGTGCAGTGTTCTGAGTAGGGCTGCAGGATATGAAAATATGCGATTTAACGTTGTTGAATATTGCGATAATATTACTTGTATAAACAGATATTAAAGTTTACTCAATTCTGCATTTCGGCTGCTTTCAGTATTCTGCTACGCAAATTGAGCATTGAATTGGATATAAAAGGCACCCCCTAAAAAGAATGAGTGTTTCTTTTTAAAGTGTAATTTTTTTCCCAATATTGTCTTTCAACTAACACCAACATTCGAGTGTCTATTGCAACATGTCGCAGCCCTCGCGATTACGTCAGTTGATATTGCAATAAGGATAAAAGATGATATATTGTGCACCCCTAGTTATAAGCAGCCTGGAATCAAAAACAGCAGGTCATACAACACTCTTTATAACCACAAGAGACATGAGACTTGACTTACACTCTAGCTCTGAGACTTGACTTGAACTCTAGCTCAAAGACTTGAGCTGACCCATAACTTGTTAGATTTCAGCTGATAGTTTCATCTCCTTCTTTTACAGTTCATGCAATCCAAGTGTTTTAATATTTTACTTATTTCCTGGTTTAGCTATCCTTTCAACAGACGAAGATGTTTCCGAAACAGAAAAGCCACTTAAAGAAGAAGAAACACCATTAAACTTTGAAATAAATGAAAAGGAGTCACTCAATGAAGCTGATGCTAACGAAGATGTACCCCTGGACATTATTGAAATGGATGCAAAGCAAAATGATATCAATAAAAGTTTTAGGAGATTTTTCAGAAACATTGGTTTGAACATGACAGTAAAGAGGGGCTCAGGTGAAATAGAAACAGATGTGCCTGATGAGACCAACAAAGAAGGACCAAACAAAGCAGAAGATGTTGAGGATACCACAAAAGAAAGAACAAGTGATAATGCTGAACAGAAGACTGATGTGAACATTGGACAGGAGACTTATGATAATGATTCAACAACATGTCCTACCCTGACAGACGTTACATCGGACATTCTAGAAAATGCAGGGAGAAAACAGAAGAAACCAAAGACGAAGTTGAATCTGATAATGTAGCTGCAGCAATGACTTCACTTGTAGGAGAACATGCACAACAGGATACCACACCTAAAGAAGAGTCAAATTCCACAACTCCATATAGCCGGGAAGAAGAAGTGGTTGTATCTCCAATTAAAAGATTTTTTACAACTGGAATATTTTCTGGCCTACGGAAGAAAAAGAAGCCTGCAGAAGATGAGACAACTGACAAAGAACCGGAAGACAAGGGAGGAAAGGAGGTCGAAGAGACCAGAGAACAAACTGTACAAGATAAACAACAGGATTTAGAGGAGATAAGTCTAGGTGTTGAGGCAGCAGCAATTGAGGCAGAACACAAAGAAAATATACTTAAAGGGGAGATCCTGTCCATAGATCCATCAACCATCATTGTTACTGAGCCTGAAATTCTGAGTTCTCAAGAAAAGGCCAAGGTTCAAGCAAGTCCTCTTAAAAGGCTGCTGTCAGGGTCTAGTTTAAAGAAACTATCCAAAAACCAAAGAGGCAGGAAATCAAGTGATGCAAAGCTGTCTGACTCTGGAGGACATGTTTTAGATCAGCTCCTATCATCTACTGGGTCAGCTGAGAATCACAAAGAAGAAGGTTGTGCACAACACTCTGCAGAGGCAGTAGAAGAGGAGGATGGTGCATGGGCTTCCTTCAAAAAACTTATGACTCCAAAAAAGCGTATAAAGAGATCCTCTTTAAGTAATGAAGATACACAAATCCCAGGTTCAGTAGAAGAAACAAAACCAAGTGAAGGAGGGCAAATATCAGACCTCAGCACAGAAGAAGGCAAAAAACGAAAAGACTCGTCTGTTTCATGGGAATCTGTTTTGTGTAGATCCGGCAGGAGAAGAAGCCGAAAAACTTCAGACTCTGAGGACGAACCACTTCAAATTGATAAACAAGATGGTGGATCTAAACATGGTACAGAATTGGGCCTAGGAAGTTCTAATGAGGTCAATGAAATGTTAGCCTATTCCCCCAAAGAAGCAGAAAGTCCTTCAGAGGGTGATGGAGGGTCAACATGGAAATCATTGAAAAGACTTGTCACCCCAAAAAAGAAAGCCATGAATGAGGATGAAAGCAAAAATCATGTACAATCTGATAGTGAAGTTACTCAAGATGAGTACTCGTTTTCAATAAAGAAACTCCTACCAAAACGAAAAAAGAGGAAGTCTGCCGAAAAGCAAGACCAAGTATCTTCAGATGAAGCTGATAAGGACGTAGCTTCAGGTGATGAAGACTCTGAGACACCAGCTGTGATTCCATTGTCTGAGTTTGATACAGTAGAGACTGAGGTTCACATACAAACACATGCAGACATAGAAAGTCATATCCCCAAGGAAGGAGACCATGAACTCCAGCAAGACCTTCTATATCAGATGGCTGAACCAATCCTACCATGTGACAACCTGCAAACTGAAGTAAAGAAAGTCCAAGACAATGCTGTTACTTTAGAAAATCAGGCATCTAAAACCCCGGCTACAAATGAAGAACCTGTTGATTTTACAGAATCAATCAGTAAACAACAACTCAGTGACATCCCAGAGGAGGCCACTCCAGCTTCAGCCACTGAGGAGGCAGCTAGAGATGACACTATAGCAGAGGACCTGATAGAGATCACATCTGAGGCCATTACTGCACCAGAGCCATTAGACATTACCCTGGCAGATGAAACGGAGATGATCTCTGCAGTTTCCCAGTTAACTTCAGAGTCCTCAAAAACATCTGGCAATACAACACCAGTACCAGCAGAATATGACTTTAAGGAAACAGATGTGCTCCTGTATCAGGTTGTTAAAACAATTTCCATAAGCCCAAACACAGTTGCAGTTTGCTCAAATGAGCTAAAATCCGAAAGAATAGCGGTTTCTGTTTCAAATCAAATACTTGAAACATTTGAAAAAGAACAGCCAACAATCCTGGAAATACACCGAAGATTAGATGCAACTGCCATTAACACGGGTCTAAATGTTGAAGAACTGGACGCAATTAATGAACTTGCAGCTACCACTGAAACAGAGTGCCTATTTGAAGTCAATGACTCTTATTCCACTGAGATTGTATCTGAAGTTCCTACTGAAGAGTTTCACACTGCTGAAATTGCTGTAGATGAAGTACATGAGGTCAACAATACACATCAAGAAGACAGCCTAAAAGAACTAGAAAGTATTGATGAGAGCCATCATCTGGTTGAATGCCCATCTGAGATAAATGCAGTCCAAACTATGACAGAAAAGGAAGATCAGATCATGCACAATATCCCAGATCAAATTCAAATTAAGGATAAAGATCAAGCAATAATATTGGAGGACATCCCAGCAGCCGAAACATTTACATATGAACTCAAAGAAGAAACAATGCCTCTAACTGAAGTCAACATGGAGCCAGAAAAGGAAGAGGAAATAGTAATAGATGCCAAAACTGGAAATGTTAACGTACCAGAAGCATTTGACACTGTCCAAGCCTCCACATTAGGGGAGGGTAGTGTTCAGTCAGGAGAGGAGGAAGTAAAATCAGAGGACATTCCACCAACAGAAACAGTTACAGAAAAACCCAAACAGACAGAGGACCATCTCACTCAAGTCAATGTTGAGCCAGAAAACAAAGAACTAAAAGCAAATGCTGTCAAAACTGAACATGTTCAAGAACCCGAAACTGTTCAAGCAGACACATTTGCTTCAGAGGGGAGCAGTGTTCAATCACTTGAAAAAGAGATAACAGAGGACGTTCCGGAAGCAGAAACAGTTACAGATGAACCTGAAGAGGAAACATTACTTCTCACTAAAGAGACACTTGAGCCAGAGGATAATGCCAAAACTGAACATGTTCAAGAACCAGAGGTAATTCAAGCTATACAAGTAGCCACATTAGATTCAGAGGCGGGTAGCTGTCTATCACTTGAAAAAGAAGTAATACCAGAGAATATCCCAGCAGTGGAAATAGTTCAAGATGAACCCAAACAGGAAACAGAAGTAATGGCTAAGCCAGAAGAAATACTACCAATGGAAGCTGCAAAAACTGAACATGTTCAAGTACCAGAAGGGGTCAGTGGTCAGTCAATTGAAAAAGAGGTCGTATCAGAGGACGTTCCAGAAGCAAAAATTACAAATAAACTCAAAGAGGAAACAATGCTTCTCACTGATGAGAAACTTGAGCCATTGGAAGCTTCCAAAACTGAACATGTTCAAGAACCAGAGTTATTACCTAATACACAAGTAGCCACATTAGATTCAGAGGTGGGTAGCTGTTTATCACTTGAAAAGGAAACCATACTTCTCAATGAAGAGAAACTTGAGCCAGTGGAGGCTTCCGAAACTGAACATGTTCAAGAACCAGGAGAAGTATTAGAAGTTGTTCAAGCACCTGCATTAGATTCTGAGCAGAGCAGTGTTCAATCACTTGAAAAAGTGTTAATATCAGCGGATGTTCCAGAAGCAACAGTTACAGGAGAACTTAAAGGGGAAACAATACTTCTCACTAAAGAAAACCTTGAGCCAGTGGACGCTGCTAAAACTGAACATGTTGAAAAACCAGAGTTATTACAAGATGTGGAAGCAGCCATTTTACATTCAGAGGTGGGTAGCTGCCTATCACTTGAAAAGGAAGTAATAGAGGATATCCCAGCAGTGGAAATAGTTACAAAGGAACCCAAACAGGAAACAGAAGTAAGGGCTGAGCCAGAAGAAAAACTACCAATGGATGCTGCCAAAACTGAACATGTTCAAGAACCAGAAGGGGTCAGTGGTCAGTCACTTGAAGAAGAGGTCATATCAGAGGACGTTCCAAAAGTAGAAACACTGAAAGAGGAAACAATACTTCTCACTGAAGAAAATATTGAGCCTGTGGAGGCTTCCCAAACTAAACGTGTTCAAAAACCAGAAGAGGGCAGTGCTCAATCACCTGAAAAACAAATGTCAGAGGACGTTCCAGAAGCAGCAAAAGATACAGATAAACCTAAAGAGGAAACAATGATTCTAACTGAAGACAAACTACAGCAAGTGGATGTTTCCAAAACTGAATCTGTTCAAAAACCAGTTTTATTTCAAGCTGTACAAGGAACCATAATAAATTCAGAGGCGGGTAGTTGTTTATCACTTGAAAAGAACGTAATACTGGAGGATATCCCAGCAGTGGAAAGAGTTAGAGATGAACTCAAACAGGAAACAGAAGTAAGGGCTGAGCCAGAAGAAAAACTAGCAATGGATGCTGTCAAAACTCAACATGTTCAAGTACCAGAAGGGGATAATGGTCTATCACATGAAAAAGAGGTCGTATCAGAGGACGTTGCAGAAGTTGTAAGAATTACAGATGAACCTAAAGAGGGAACAATACTTCTCACTGAAGAGAAACTTGAGCCATTGGAAGCTTCCCAAACTGAACATGTTCAAGAACCAGAGTTATTACCTACTACACAAGAAGCCACATTAGATTCAGAGGTGGGTAGCTGCCTATCACTTGAAAAGGAAGTAATAGAGGATATCCCAGCAGTGGAAATAGTTACAGAGGAACCCAAACAGGAAACTGAAGTAAGGGCTGAGCAAGAAGAAAAACTACCAATGGATGCTGCCAAAACTGAACATGTTCAAGAACCAGAAGAGAGCAGTGGTCAGTCACTTGAAGAAGAGGTCATATCAGAGGACGTTCCAGAAGCAGAAACAATTACAGATGAACCTAAAGAGGAAAAATTACTTCTCACTGAAGCCAAACTTGAGCCTGTGGAGGCTTCCAAAACTGAACATGTTCAAGAACCAGAGTTATTTCAAGCTGTCCAAGGAGCCATAATAAATTCAGAGGCGGGTAGCTGTTTATCACTTGAAAAGAAAGTAATACCAGAAGATATCCCAGCAGTGGAAACAATTACAGAGGAACCCAAACAGGAAACAGAAGTAAGGGCTGAGCCAGAAGAAAAACTACCAATGGATGCTGCGAAAACTCAACATGTTCAAGAACCAGAAGGGGTCAGTGGTCAGTCACTTGAAGAAGAGGTCATATCAGAGAACATTCCAGAAGCAGAAACAATTACAGATGAACCAAAAGAGGAAACCATACTTCTCAATGAAGTCAAGTTTGAGCCAGTTGAAGCTTCCCAATCTGAACATGTTCAAGAATCAGGAGAAGAATTAGAAGTTGTTCAAGCACCTGCATTAGATTCTGAGCTGAGCAGTGTTCAATCACTTGACAAAGTGTTAATATCAGAGGATGTTCCAGAAGCAACAGTTTCAGGAGAACTTGAAGGGGAAACAATACTTCTCACTAAAGAAAACCTTGAGCCAGTGGATGCTGCTAAAACTGAACATGTTCAAGAAGCAGAGTTATTTCAAGCTGTACAAGGAGCCATTATTAATTCAGAGGCGGGTAGTTGTTTATCACTTGAAAAGGAAGTAATAACAGAGGATATCCCAGCAGTGGAAACAATTACAGATGAACCCAAACAGGAAACAGAAGTAAGGCCTGAGCCAGAAGAAAAAGTACCATTGGATGCTACAAAAATTCAACAAGTTCAAGAACCAGAAGAGAGCAGTGGTCAGTCACTTGAAAAAGAGGTTGTATCAGAGGACATTCCAGTAGCAGAAACAATTACAGATGAACCAAAAGAGGAAACCATACTTCTCACTGAAGTCAAGTTTGAGCCAGTGGAGGCTTCCCAAACTGAACATGTTCAAGAACCAGGAGAAGTATTAGAAGCTGTTCAAGCACCTGCATTAGATTCTGAGCTGAGCAGTGTTCAATCACTTGAAAAAGTGTTAATATCAGAGGATGTTCCAGAAGCAACAGTTACAGGAGAACTTAAAGGGGAAACAATACTTCTCACTAAAGAAAACCTTGAGCCAGTGGATGCTGCTAAAACTGAACATGTTCAAGAACCAGAGTTATTACAAGCTGTGGAAGCAGCCACATTACATTCAGAGGTGGGTAGCTGCCTATCACTTGAAAATAAAGTAATATCAGGGGATATCCCAGCAGTGTTAACAGTTACAGAGGAACCCAAACAGGAAACAGAAGTAAGGCTTGAGCCAGAAGAAAAACTACCAATGGATGCTGCCAAAACTGAACATGTTCAAGAACCAGAAGGGGTCAGTGGTCAGTCACTTGAAGTATTAGAAGCTATGCAAGCAGCCACATTCATTTCAGGGGTTGATAGCCTTCTATTACTTAAAAAGGAAGTAATATCAGAGGATATTCCAGCGGTGGAAACTGTTACAAATGAACCCAAACAGGAAACTGAAGTGAGGGCTGAGCCAAAAGAAAAACTACCAATGGAAACTGCCAAAACTGAACGTGTTAATGAACCCGAAGTATTATTATCTAATGTCAAAGAAATTGTAACTGAAAGCAAAACTGAGGAAGGGACATCATTGTATGTGCATATAGTCACAGAAAGTATTGAGAGAGATTCTGCTAAGGAACTTGAAAAGCAAATATTGTTGAAAGATGTTTCCAAAACAGACAATGTCAATGTCAGTATAGGTGAAATTGAGAGTGAAGTTGTGGCACAACTGGATCAGTCCTTAGAGATAACAGAAGATCAGAAAACAGTGAGCATTACACAAGATCTTGGTGTTGAGCAGGAAGACCGCATCCCTAAAGACAAGTCACAAACCTTAACAGCAGTTTGTGTTTCCTCTGTTAATGAGGAAGACAATAATGATCTGGTCCTTAAAAAGACTATATTTAATGAAGAAACCCCAGCACCTTGTGTAGACAATGTTGCAGTTACAAATAAACTCAAACATGAAGTGCATATCAGTACAGTGCAAGTCAGTGTAGAGGTAGAAAAAGAAAGAGCAATAAAGACTGCTGCAGTTGAGCATGCTGTACAGGCGCAACTAGTCACATGTAATCTCAAAGATGTCTCAGCTTCAACACCTGATGATCTGATAGAGAAAACATCAGCTGGTACTGAACACTTGGTAGATAGAGGGACAAGTGAGCTAGTGTTGAAGGAGGAGACTGCCACACCATTAGTGAAGGACGAGGACAATCACAGAGTTCACGAGCAGGTGGTCGATGTCAATATAAAATCAGCCGAGACAGTTGTGGACACAGTGCAAGAGGTAGGGGTAACCAAAGAAGTACCTGAATCAGTGGCTGATAACTTGGAACAAGAAGCTATAAAACAGCCAGATGCTGTGACAGAAGTGAGTGAGATGGTTGAAAGTGACAGAAATGAAGTGGAGGATCAAAAAGTTATGGAGGATAATATTGCAACAGTCAAAGAAAGACAATATGAAGCGCCTGCTGTCATCAGCGATGTCTCTGCAACTGAACAGCAAGTGTCTAAAGATCTCAGGCAAACACCTGATATTCCAGGAAGTTTAGATGTCTCTATCCAGGATCACAAAGAGGATTTGGAGGAAACTAAAGCTAAACAGAAAAAATCTGAAGCAGGTGTTACATCAAAAGAGGTCAAATCATCATCTGAGGAACTAAGTCCAATTGTAACACTTGGTAACACTAAATTAGCAGCCCCCCAAAATACTGGAATAATCTCCTCAATAGGTAATGTGGAGTCCCCTTCAAGTCTTTCTTTTGAATTCAAACTTAATATACAGTTTGGACAAGCAAAAGCCGCTTCCCCATCATCTACAACAGAGAGAAATGAACCTGTGAAAAAGACAGAAGTGTCTGAAGTCAGAGTTCAGGCAGTAGAGGTAAAAGAACCCGTAAAGCCAATAAATCCAACACCAAGAGCTGAAAGCCAGAAACAGACAGAGATAACAGAGGTTGCTGTTCAGACAACAGAACTAGTGGCAAACTTAGATTCAACAGAAAGAGCTCTGATTACAACTCAACCCGTACTGCTGGATATCGGAATCCAAGCAATAAAAACAGTTGAACCCATAGAACAAATCCGATCAACAGAAAGACTAACCTCCAGTGTCCAGGCAACAGAAACAATACAACCAGTAGGGCAAGCACAGAAAGGAGACATGTTAATGAGTCAGCCAGTACTCTCTGAAGCTTGTGAACAAGGAACAAAAGCAGAAATGTCTGTTAAACAAAACGAGGAGGAAAATGACCAGGATGAGTGGATGGATGCAGAGGAAGACATTTTCACTCAAGAGGAAACAGAGGTGTCTCTTCATAAGGTGGAGGAATCTCTTAAACTCCGGACAGAAAGAGAGCAAGTAGAAAAGGCAGGACTTGAAGATGAGGTTGAAATGGCTCCTAATTCCAAAACTGAGGAAGAAGAAAGTCAACAGGAAATGCACAAAGCAGTAGGAACATGTGGAATTGAGAGTGATGATGAAGATTTTGCTTTTGCACTTGAGCATTCTGAAACTCAAACTGCATGCATCACTACGATGGAGCGGAATTAATTTCACTCAACTTCAGTGTCACTAACCGGTGAGATTCTCCCTTTTCTCTTGTTTTAGTGTAATTTTAACAATATTTTGCCCATTAATCAACTTGATCTTACACTGAAATCCCATTAACTGGAACCTCCAAATTCATTAATATCATGCATCATTTTTTTTCCTTTCAAGGTTGGACAATCAAAAAGGAAGTCTCAAGTTTGTAAGAAGTTTTCAAAAAGCCATTAAAGAGTAGCACTGGCAGTGGGGGAAGAACACAGGAAACAGCATTAGTTGCTTTTATTTGACGTCATGTTCAACAAGAGATTTACCAATATTTACTGTTGAAACTTGTCTTGATTTCAGAGCTGCAAAGATTAATCAATTAGTTGCCAACTGTTAACTTAATCGCCAACTATTTTGATAATCGATAAATCCAGTCTTAACAACAAAGAAAAAAGCAAAGATTTTCTGATTCCAGTTTTTTCAATGTGAATTTTTTTTTAAAATTTATTCACTTCTCTATGACAGTAAAAATATTTGAGTTGTGGACAAAACAAGACATGTGATGACGTCATCTTAGACTTTGAAAAACACTTTTTCACCATTTTCTGACATTTTCTAAACCAAACAATTAATCAATTATTTGAGAAAGTAATCCACATTTTTATTAATTCAATCAATTAATCCACAATGAAAATAATTGTTAGTTGCCGCCCTACTTGATTTGTAAGCTTATGTTATCATCAGTAGTAGTAATATAATTATTACAAAGTGTGTGATTAATGAGCTCTGGCAAGTCAACTAGAAAAGTGCTAGGCTTGGCTCAGGGGACATGCGGTGTGATTCTAGAGGTTTGACAGTTTACTACATCCATTTTACAATGGTCTCTTTCAACAAATCTAATGAGTTGTTTGCTATGTAGTGCAATTTTGCATTACTAATCATGTCAGATCTTTAATTATAAATCTTTTTTCAAAGATTTAAAAGATGAATTTATATGTCAAAGAGATTAATACCAGTTTTGTGCTTCAAATTCATTTGTGAATGATTTCAAAAATGTTCATAATGTGTATGTGACCCAGGCACATGACAAATGTTCATTTATCTTGACACACAAGGATGTTACGAGTAAGTTAGTATATGTAGCTATTTCACAGCCTTTACTATGTATCATCTTTGTTCATAAAGCGTTATATCATTCATTTGTTTTATTATTTCAGCTATGTCCCCACGGGATGTATGCAGGCAAAACTGGTGAATAGACATGAACTTACTAGTATTACTGCATATTATCTTGTACATAATGACTGTTTTAATGCTTATACAGGCAGAAATTATTTTTCATCTACAAGCATTTCTGCTGTGACAAGGTTAAAGAGCATGGGAGCATGGCATTTCTTTGTTTAAAAAAAAATATATATATTAAATTACACAATATGTAATTTGAAGTTAAATTAATCGTCACATACATATTTATCATTAATATCAACTATACTCAGCAGAGCCTTAAATAAAGATGGCAGCTTAACCCATCCTGTTTATTTCCCAGCAGTTTGTGTGTAAGCCTCAGTGATCTTTTAGGTGATGACAGGCTGTTGTGTCAGCTGTTTGCCCCCCCCCCTCCACATATACAGTGGCTTGAGAAAGTTTACACACCCATGCTAAAGTTGATTAAAAATTTGAATAAAAAAAAAAAGAAAGAAAGGGAAATCCAACCTTTTAAGGACAGCAATTTTCTTTGTGAATGAATAATGTATTGGAATTAAAATAGCCCCCCATCATCACATACCCTTCACCATACCTAGAGATAGGCATGGGGAACTTTCCATAAGATCATCTCTCAATGCAAAAAAGCTAACTGAAATAAAACCCTGCTAAGGGAACCTTATCAGGATGCACAGTATCCTGATCCATGTAATAACTGACCTTTAAAAATAAAAATGTGCCTGTCTCTATGGGAATTTAACATAGGGGTGTGTATACTTATGCCCCCTGTATTTTAAGGGAGAACCTTTATTTATTTACATTATTCATTCACAAAGAAAATTGGTGTCCTTAAAATGTTGGATTTTCCTTTTTTTTTTTAAAAGATCTATTTCCAAAAGATTTTTTTTTTTTAATTTCTCTTTTTAAATCAACTTTAGCCTGGATGTGTAAACTTTCACAAGCCCCTGTATATATACACACACACACTACATTATATTTACTTTTATGGAAAATTCTTGCTGATCTGTGATGTTAACTAATAACAAAATACATATGATAAACCTGAGTTATATGTTTATATATTTACCAAATAAAGTATTATTTTATTTGAATAAATTCATACCTGTATATTTCAAGTACTTCTTGTATTGCACATTCTTCTTGTATATTGAAACTTCTGGTGACCATAATTAGTTTTGGACATTCCACCGAACTAATAATTACTAAGTTGATATTTTACATGAAACACTAAAACATAACTGACAAACATTTAAAACACTTTATTGCATCTTTTAACACAGAACTCACAGTTTAAGTTCTTGAACTTGATACTGATGTCTTGTCTTTTTTCTACCGCTGGTGTTTCAGTCACAAGAATCCGTAGGGAGTCTCTGCGTTCCTCTAAAAAACACTATCTTTCACACTGAAAACAATTCATTGACATTTGCAAATAATGTAAAAATTAAATGTACCTTGTTAAACACATATATTCAGCAAACAAAAGATTTCTGTATGCTCAGGTGATCCCAACAAGTCCACAGACCCATAAGACATCATATTCAGCAAAACAGCAAAGTATTGGTAAAAAATGTATCCATATAATATTCACGTCTGCTTCTCGATTTCAGCTGATTCCAGAAAACATTGTAACATATCACTTCTATGGTACCTTTGCATAGTGCAGCATTCTTCCTTTGCAGCTCCAAGTGTCCTTTAAAGATGTGTGCATTGTTGGAGTAGCAGATTAGAAGATCATTTTTGCAAGTTCAAACATAACCTATAAGAAAAACATTTAATAGTTGTAATGTTATCCAACTTAAAAAGACTAAGCATTTTACCTGAAGAAACAATCTAATAAAGTAAACAAGCCTATTAAGTTATCTTACATATCTGTTATTACAATAGGAGAGTTCAGTGTCAGTTTTCTACTGCCAAAGTCAGTTGAACAGGTGAAATGTTGGTATTCAACTGTTTTTCATAAAAGGTACTGTATATCAGATAAAATCTTATGTGAAAACAGTTGGAAAAAATTATATATATATATATATATATATATATATATATATATATAAATAAATAACTGGTTTTAGCGAGACTAGAAAACTGAAATGTTAAATATAATCTGATAGGTTTATTCCTGGGTCAAATATCCTTTGTAAAAAGAACTGACAAAACTCAGGGAGAATTTTTTTGTTGTTGTACTAAACGTAATGACTTTTCATCAACTAAAATGTAATAAGTTGTGAAGTGAAGTAATACTACCATACTAGTAAAAACTATTAACAGTAGGCTAAAACAAATGAATAATAAAGTGAAGAGTCAAAAAGAGGCATCAGCACAATGCATTTAAATTGACTTAACATCTCTTAAGCAGGAGTTTTCAACTCTAATATAATGCTGAATATGGTAGTTTAATGAATAATATTGCATCATATTTTCTCTGTGGTATTTTGTTGCGAGTAAAATCTTCTCTGTCCGGATAATTTAACAGTACAATGTTCTCTTCTGAGGTTGAAGTACACCATAGGTGAGTAGTATACAGTTGGGTTGCTTTGGGGTCCTTCTGTAAATTATTTCAATTAGCCATACTGGAGGCCAAGCAAATGGACCTCTTCAAAGAAGCACGTCTTGAACAGGCACTGCATTAGTTAATGAAATAACTCAAGTGGACTAGCCAATTGTCCAACACTGGAAGATTGTTTGCAAGGTGTAGATGCTAGGTTTGTGTGATGAATAAACGTTAAAAACAAAGGGCACAGATGATCTCTTATATTTACTTACCTCAATAGCAATGAGGATAATTATCATCCACTCCAACCTCAAGCTGTGCTTTTCACTGAGGTGGCTCCTCATCAGATCTGTCAGCTGTGTACAATGTTCCAGCTTCTCATTCACAACCTAAACACACAGAAAATCTTTCTAGATCAGAAACAAATGAGCATGAGCCTCTTACAATTTTTATTACAACTACGGTAAACATTATTTTGTGGAGCAGCTTTATTTACATTGACTCTACGATTGATGCTGAGGAACTGGCAGGTCTTATCGTAAAGCTTTTCCAGGTTTTCTCGGTCCCAGTAGAAATCAGGTGTGATGAGCAGGTCAGATCTCAGGTTTATACAGTGTCTGTCAGAGGAGGACGTAAAAACAAAGGCTTTAAACAGAGTCTGTCATCTTGGAGTATGACAATACAACAGTAAACCTACAATAGTTTTTGCAATTGCAAATACTTGATAGGATTTCTTAAAGCTTGAGTTGTTTAGACATTGTATATTGAGTGTAGAAACTGACATAACAGTGAGTGGCAACTGCAACAATACATGAGTACGTCAAAACATTTCTGTTATTGATAACATGGCAGACACAAACTGAATTGACAAAAACAAATACAAATCTGAGGTTCAAAGCTGAAACCACTGGAAAAAAAAGAAGGAAAAAGTTGCAGATCCTTCTGGATTAACTGCTAATTTACCTTAATGTGAAAAGCTCGCCTATCTTCTTCATAACCTCTGCAGAGGACAACTTAACTCTTTTGCCAGACTTAAGTGTCTGAGGAAAAAAAATAGATTAGGACATTAGCATTAATGGGAGCACTGATGAATGATCTACCTTGCGCACAAACAACCATTACATATAATCAATTATTCACAATTTATTTGTGATTGCTGTTAAGTGTCCACTGTACCTCTGGAATGGTTTGAATTGACTCTACAAAGTTGTCTAAAAACACTTCCCATATCGCCAGCTTCACTGGAAAAGAAAGGACAGGGTTACACTTTTGAGAGGCTGAGAACACTGCTACTACTTATCGTTATGTGACATAACAACATAAATCCTTGTGATTTATAGTACAAGTTCTCACCTGACAAACATAGTGCATTTGAAAATGCAAATTTCTCCAGAACAGCTTCATGTTGATCCATCTTGTCACTCAGAATAAAGTTGCCGCGTTCAAGCTTTGTGTTTCCCCTGAAGAAGAAAGAACTTAATTCATTTAACAAAAACTAAAGAAAGTCTCAAAGTACAAATAAACAAAACCAAGATTGAGTGAGTGAAGTACAACATACTCTCCAACAGTGTAGTTAATCTCCTCATTTTCCCAGTGGACTAGTGCTACTTCATAGGGCTGGATCTCATGATGTTCCAATATTCTCATCACCCTTTTCAACTGTAAAGACAGAAAAAAAATAATTTACCAAATTCATATGCTACAGTCGAAAAATAAACAAGAATTACAATTACTGAAATATTATACTTAATAAAATATATATAGTATGGTTACCGTTTTCTCTTCAACATTCCAGAAAACGACAGAACCTTCCCTTTAATTTTAGATAGAGAAAGTCAAAAACCACTGTAACTAAGGTTGGGTATCTTTTACATTTTTTAAACACTATTGCCAATACATACATACATACATACATACATACATACATACAGTACTTTGAAAACAGACTACTTTATTTCTACCTGAAGAAGACCATTAGAGCGTCGTCATCTGGTTTTGCAGCCATGTCTGTGCTTATCACCAGCACATTTGAGGCATCTGAAATTAAAACATGATTGTCATAAAATGTTTTATCTGTTCCAAGCAGCATATATCACATCTAACTCCCTGGAAAGTTATAATCTATGAATAATTTTTTAACATCACCTCTTGGTAAATCCATCTCATGGAAGCCGTGGCTTACCAAGTCGTGACAAAGCGTTGGCAAATGATACTGATCTGCTGTCGCAAAGGCAATACATTGCATCATATCCTACCGAGAAACACAGGGAAGAAATAATCATTAAAACAAAAAGACGTGTAAATCAACACTTAAAAAGATCAGTCATGCATTTGACAACTGGCTGAATCACCTCGTCCACATTTAGGGAAGGCTGATTGGCTCTAGAAGGTTGTTTTGTTCTTGGTCCTTTGGGAACCCTTTTTCCAGGCACCGCTGCTGGTTTTAAACTTGGTTTTAACACTGACTTCACAAGATCAGGGGAATAAAAACGCTTCTGTCCACTTCCATATTTACTCAGCATCCCAGGGTCACACAAAAAATTGCTGGAAAGACTTTTAAATCCAACTAAAACAGGCAGAACATGTCTTGTATGCGTCTGCTGTTGATGAAGAGTGTTGTGACTGATCCTTAGGCCAGACCAGTTTAAGTAAGTCCTGGTTTTGGATTCATACTGTGTTTGGATAGACTGGGAGAGACGGGCAGAGGCACAGATGAAGACTGGTTTCCTTTCTACGTGCAGCTGAGCTCCCAATCTGGACCACAACGTCCGGAGAAGCATCTTCCCATAGACAGCTGTACAGGTGGGCTGCAACACAGTTAACAGCTGGCCGTAATGCACCAGATGTTATGCTCTAATTCAACATTGCATGCATTAAAACTCTGTAAAACAAAAAACTGTATATATTAGAAAACTTAAATATGTAATTTGAGACATCTTAAATCTAATGTTAGGAGCCAAAACAAGCTAAACTGACCTTTACGACTTTAGCTAGCTATAAACAGCCACACCAGTAACCCAAAAAGTAGTTTTGAAAACGAGTTAATCGTGTCACAATTTGTCCTTATTAAATGCACTTTGTGAATAACACACAAAACACAATTACCGTCCTATATCTCGGGATAGTTTAAGCACAATTAACAGAGGTGGTTAACGTGCTACTAACGTGACCAATTCGCTGAAATGTGGCCGTTAGCCGTTGTTAGCTTACCGGTAAATGAAAATGAAGAGATTTTACACGAGTCGAATTTAACAAGGATTAAACGTGTCAGAAAGCGGCAGTTATATTGAGCATGTTACAAATATAACTGTGGACTTTAAGCTAGCTTGCTAATGGAATGACAGACCTAGGAGAGGAGGCGTGTTTGTATTTGCTAATAAAGGTTTTTACTGCCTATTTCCTGTTTTAAGGCGACGTCACAGCGGTGTTTGTGTGCCCCGGATAGTGACTGGCAGGCTGGCACGTTGTCTATTGCTGCGTTTTTAGCCTAATACACATTACACAGGGTATAGTTGCCATAGACTGTTGTTATGGTTGTAGCCAGGAGGGGCTTTTTAAAATAAATATATAAAAAATATTTATTACAATTTTTTCCAAATGATTAAACAGAGGAAAGACGTGACGGAAGGAGACAAAACAACACACGCAGAAACAGACACACACACAGACAGGCACAAGACAAGGGCACAAACACCTGCGCAAGTTAGGTGCTGTAGCAATATTTTTTTATTAATTATTAAATTATTATAATAATAACATAAGTCTTCCTACGTTGTGTACCCCTAAAATCACATGGCCATATTTAGGTTTAGGTTTTTTTGTTATATCAAATATAATTTACTAGGGGTGTGGCTCCTGACTTTTTGTTGTCCAATAAAGACAAAAAATGCCCTCCTAAAATATATGTGTATATTTATTTATTTATATTTGAAATATTGAATTGACCAGCAGTGTCCAACCTGCAGGTAGAGACCACCTTGTTGGATTGTTATTTTTTTCAGACTTTTCTTTCTTTATTTGCTTTTTTCTTTTCAAATTGTGAATATTTTCACCTCTCCTTAAAAACACTCATGTCCACACTGAGAAAAGGGTCAAGTATAGACTATGCCTCATTTTAGGGGTTCAGTTTAAAGTCCACTATTTATTGTGTCTGTCATTGTTGCATTTCCTCAATTCTTAAATGAGACTGACTGTATCCATTCATTTTAATTATTTTTTTAAATTTTAATCTGTTTATAGATCCCCAATGGGGAAATTACAATTTACACTCTGTGTCCATACTTTATTAGTTATTACACACAGTTGGTCTACTTTAATTATCATTCCGCAATGCAACGCAGAAAGTAACAAACTGACTACCATCATGCCTGGTAGATGACAGACTGTAACATGCCATGCAGTCTACATGTAACTATTCATAGCGAAGGCATGAACAACTTCAGACAATGCAACGATGAGTTGGAAGAGCTACCTGAAGGTCTAAACCGGTGCTCTCCCCCTTCCTTTTCACCCTCTACACCTCGGACTTCACACACAACACCACCCACTGCCACATCCAGAAGTTCTCTGATGACACAGCCGTTGTTGGTTGTGTCTCTGAGGGGAACGATCTGGAATACAGGTCGGTTATCAAGGACTTTGTCAGCTGGTGTGAGCTCAACCAGCTTCATCTTAACACCAGCAAGACAAAGGAGATGATAGTCGACTTCAGGAGGAAAACATCCCCTTTCTCACCGGTGAGCATCCAGGGATTGGACATTGATGTAGTGGAGAGCTACAAATTCCTGGGTGTTCACCTAAACAATAAACTGAACTGGACTGATAACACCCAAGCACTCTACAAGAAGGGCCAGAGTCGCCTCCATCTGCTGAGGAGACTCAGGTCCTTTGGAGTGTGTAGGACTCTCCTCAGGACCTTCTTTGACTCTGTGGTGGCCTCTGCCATCCTCTACGCTGTGGTCTGCTGGAGGGGGGGCAGCTCGGACTGGGACAGGAGCAGACTCAATAGACTGATCAGGAGAGCGAGCTCTGTCCTGGACTATCCTCTGGACCCCATAGAGGAAGTAGGGGAGAGGAGGATGTTAGTCAAGCTGACATCCATCATGGACAACACCTCTCACCCCCTACATGACACTGTGGGGTCCCTGAGCAGCTCCTTCAGCAGCAAACTGATACACCCACGGTGTAAGAAGGAGAGGTACCGCAGGTCCTTCATCCCGGCCGCTGTCAGACTCTACAACACCTGCACTACCTGATAGTGTTGTAGTTTCTGTTCCTGTTTTTCTCCCATCTACATCACACACTTTCTGTTTATCTTTAATATTGGTATTTATATTATTTTATTACAAGTACTTACTTTTCAATATTTATGGTCTCAGGTTAATATAATTTAAATTATGCTACCGACTCTTGCTTCTTTGCTCTAATTACACATTCAACTTAATTTTTAACGTCACTTACACCGCAATATTGTTTCTCTTATCATGGCAACCGCACTTTAAAATTCCTTTTGTTTGACGGCATTTTACTTACTCAGTCTACCATATTTTCATTGTCTATTTCTTGCCTGTATTTCTTGCCTTGTATTTCTTGCCTTGTATTTCTTTCGTGCTTACTTGTTTGTGTGTTATTGTTTTGTTTTTTTGTTTTTTGCTGTTGCTGCTATGCTGCTACTTGTAACGACAGAATTTCCCCGTCGTGGGATAAATAAAGTATAATCTAATCTAATCTAATCTAATCTAATCTAATCTAAACAACACCTTGCAGTTTCATCAGCTTCATATTTTTGATCTTTTACTGTTTGATCTTATGTTTCATTGACTTGTTAAATACTTGATAAGCTATAAATTGTATTTTGGTTTTTGTGTGGTATTGATAGTTTCCAGATGTCAGACTTTCTCAGCTACAGCTCCCACTCTGGTGGAGCCTGGTAAAGCATGTGTTTGGTGTTGCCAGGAGACTTCTTAAAACAGAGACAAGTCTCTGCTGTATTCACTTCCCCTGCAAGAATTTTTACTTATGGAAGTTATGGAAAACCCTGATGAGGTAGGCTGTGCCAAAACAAAATTATTTATTTACTGTTATTGGGCATGAACTTATCTGCACCTAATGTTGGCAAGTTTTAATTTATGATGTAAAAATGTGCTACAATTTATAGTAACTTTTTAATGCTCTTTTAATTGTTATGTGGACCAGTCTCATGAGAGGGAGAGGCTGAAGATGAGGATCGCTGTTTTGGAGGAGAGTGTGAAGTCCTGTGAGGTAGAGTGTAAAGCCAGCAGAGAGACGGTGCTAAGGCTGGTGGCAGAGCTGGACCGAGAGAGGAGGAAGGCTGCCAGCAGCGCAGCAGCACTCGATTCCCTCAAAGAGGTACTTACACAGCTTTTAAACTCGCCTAACAAAGTTTATTACTACAATTAGTTGGCAGTACACATTATTAACAAATTACAAATTATGTCCTGACACCAAAAGATGAGTTTCTGGGACTGTTCCAGTGATATTGAAATAAATGTTTTAGCCTTTTCCACACATGATGGAATAAATTTTGGTGGGTAAATAGTCAATCTTTTATTGATTTATTTTGATAGTTTAATAGTAGTCAAATTGAGCATATAAATACTGAAATGAGTCTGTAAACATCCCCCCCCATGTGTAAGTTTTTAACTGTGTAATATAGACATCCCAACATTGTATGGTGTGACTCTTTGTGGTGTTTTTACCTCTTTCAGGAGCTAGACGGTCTGGTGGTGGGAAGGAAGAGTGTTGAGATGGAGAAGGGAACCCTAATGGAGAGGCTTGACGCCAGCAAGAGAGTCATCGAGGCAACTAGGCGAGAGTCCCAATGTTTGGAGAAACAAGTGGAGGAGCTTGAAAGAAAGCTACATTACAGCCAAGGAGAGACCCAGGCAGCTGAGGAGAAACTACAGATATTCCTGAAAAAGGTGGCAGGCCTGCTGCAGCGGAAGTCTGAGAATGTCATCCTGCCCACAGAGGAAGATGTTTTACACCAATTAGATAACCTCTGCAATAAGGTGAGGGATCAGAGTAGGGACTTCTGACACAACTTCACCTACTTCCAGGTTGACGGAGAAAGGAAATAAGTCTTAAAAAGTCAATACAACTTATGTTAATGTTAAACAACTTTATTGTGAGACCAACCAGGTTCTTATAAAGTCCCTAAGTCGAAACCTATTGGTTTCACAATGAAGTACTTTTTTTACTATAAGTTTTGGCCCTATGAGGCGATGAACTGAAACATGTCATAGCTGTATGTAACGTATTCTCACTTCTTTAAATAGGTACTATTTTCAGTGACTATTATTAATTCTGGTGCATTAACATGTAAGCAGCATTTTAATATTGTAGCTGGCTGCGGTGGAGCCAATTTTACTCATTTTATATACTGTTGGGTGGTTTAATTTACGTATAACATGAATTTTATATGTTTATAGATTTAAATATTGATCTGCAAAGTAACTAACTACATTTGTCAAAAAAATGCAGTCAGGTACAAGTAGCATGAAATTAAAATACTCAAGTAAAGAACAAGTACAGATAAAATTTACTTAAGTATATCACTGGAGTAAATGTATTTAGTTACTTTACAACACTTGTCTCCACATGCACATTGCAATACATCTTGGGTTTCTGTCTTAAAGAGGCACTCCTACTTTAAGATAAATACTAGCATCCTTACTACATTTATGGAGGTAGTCTTTGTCAGAGATGGAGGCCAGACTGTGCCATGTCTCTGGGGAGCTGAGCGAGCAGACGGAGCTCCAGCACAGTGCACTGCAGAGGGCTCAGCTTGCAGAGCAGCAAGTCCAGGACCTGAGGGAGAGGCTGCGAGGTCTGGAGACTGAACTGTTGGCAGCAGATATGCATCGTGATGGGCTGAGACACAGCAAACAGCATGTGAGTAAAGTCAGGAGAGATTAAGTTACAGTAACAGGGTTTTCGTCCTATGAAATATATCGATTTCACTTTTTTTAACAGTATGAAGAGTTCCTGGAACAGCTGTCTGAGACAATGAAGGTTGACAGTATTGCTGTGGATCTAAGCTTTGACATGAGGCTAAAACTCATCCTGTCACGTGTAGAACAGCTTCTTAAACAAGAGACAAGTGCTTTGGTGGAGAGCAAAAGTCTGACCTACAGTCTACAGCGAAAGGTAGGCTACACAAATATGTAGTGCTGTTATTACTGGAGCTAAATTATTATCATTACTGTATGTATTTCTCTTTATATATTACAAAGGGCTTTAAATAACCAATTGTTAGCTTCTAAAAGTGTGCAGAGTTAGATACGTGTCTTTTATTTCAGTAGTTTGGAAAATTTCCTTTCCAAATGCACAAATGCAAAATAGTTGTTGTGTTGGCATGACTGACAATACACATGTAATAGTATTCCTCTTCCCAACAGTATAAGTCACAGAAAGACCAACTAGAGAGCAAAGGACTCCACATCCAGTTCCTGAGGAAGAAGATGTCCGAGCTGGAGGAGGAGAAGAGGAATCGATCAGCGCTGCAACGAGATGATGCTCATCTGGAGGTCAGGAGGCTGCAGAAAAAACTGGAGCGTCTCCAAGGAGAGCTGAAGACTACCAAGCTGTCCAACACTGAGCTCAAGGCCCAGCTGTCCCACACCAATGAGCTCAAGGTAGAGGGGAGAGGGTTTCAGACCCAAAAAAGCAACTCCAGAGGCCTTTTCACCTCATAAGATATCCTATATTTATGTTTATGTCTGTGTATGTGTGGGTGAAAGGAGGTAATGCGTTGTAACTGTGCACAGATTATGTAAAGCAAGTTGGTTCTAACAAACTATGTATATTTTTTAAGTATCAAAGTATTCAAGAGCAATAAAGCCATTGAATAACAGTTGCTTCACTGAACACCTCTGTCTGACGTGCCAAGTTGAAAGTCATGGAACAGAGTCAGACCATGCAGGAGCAGAAAAAGAGGCTGGATCAGCTGGTGGACGGGAAGACTAAGGTGGAGAAGAAGCTGAACACAGTGAGCTCAGACCTGCAGAACCAAGAGATGAAGACCAGAGAGGACCAGCAACAACTCAGCACCCTCAGACAGAGCCTGGCCCAGCTGTCTGAGAGGGAGAGAGAGGTGAGGGGATGATGATGAGTATGAAATGTACTTCAACACCCAAACAAAGAAAGAGATTCAAATGGGGATATTATGTTCATGCCTGAAGACGGTCTAGTACAGAAACGTTGCCTATTATTAAACTTAAAATATTTTTTGCAAGTTAGACAGTGTGCGGGAGTTTTCTTCTGCAACTTTTAATCTGCTTGTCCCTCTCCAATGCTCCTGTCTCACGTTGTAGATCTGCAAAGTATTTTTCTGTACTGATATTACGGTTTTTAAATTAATATCAACATTTTTTTTGTCCATTTTCTCAGTTGTTGGATTTCCGGATGGTTGTTTCTCAGATGTTGGGTCTGGATGCCACATCCCTAGCTCTTCCAAATTATGAAATCATCAAATTACTGGAAAACCTTCTTCACGCTCATCATCACCATCACCACCTTCATCATCACGTTAATATGCCCTGGCACTGTCCTACTCACCAGAGGCCTCATTTCCCCCAAATCCAGAACCTTCCTGACAGCTCCTCCTTGGATCTTTCTACTTCCAGGTCTGCTTATCCAGAGGATGCACTTCCCCTTCACAAAGCCTAGATTTATAGATTACACTTAAGCCAAACTGCATTTAAAATGGTACTGTATTATAGTGGCTTAAAAAGTATTTTAAATGCAGAATCCATAATGTATCAAACACCATGTTTTCCTAGTATGATTTACCAATGATTCACTGAACAAATAACATACATGTAAAATCACATCAAAACAAATAAAAGACAAATATCAATGTGGGGATTTGGCATTCATTGTTTTTGATGGTTGCATATACATCCATTTTTCATATTAATTCTTTTAACAACTTTGTACACGTTAAATAATCCTGGACCGTTATACATTTGATAGTGAACTGACGGTCATACAAAATATACAATAGCTCTATATGTCATAATTCTCAATCGTAAAGTCATATTTTGTTTAAAAAATAAAACAGCAAAATGTATAAAGACCATGGGTGACTGATGTTGAAGATTAAACTCTTGAAATGTGTCTGGCTTTGATATTAAAACACACGACTTGGCTTAAATGAACATTACATGAATCAATTCAAGTTAAAATGAACAAACAGAAAGATGTAAGTAAATAAAAGCAAAGATCAGAACTGCATGCCAAAATACAGGTAAAAAAATAATTGCAATGTAATATATATTAAATGTTTTTTTTGTTTTAGTTAACAATTTTTCCAGTTACAAGCAAATTCACAGGCTATATGTCAGCATTAAACTTTGGTGCTGTCCACTGACAGATCTCTTTAGAGAAATACAACATTTATGCCACTGAGTTGATCTTCAGTTCATTCATCCAGTAATGTCCCCCGTGGGCAAAAACAGTGTCTTCAGTTTAGTTACACCAAAGATGCTCCTTAATCAACACAGCATTACACAGAGTAACATAGTGGTATGCTGGATCCTATGTGCTACACACAAAGATATTAACTGTAGATGGCAGCGGTTTTTCTGCAGAACTAATGGATGACCAAGATCAGTTTTTTGCTCCAAACATGATCGACCTTTTACTGTTAAGGATATCAACAAGATTCCAATTCTAGTCATACTGCTGCAAGAATACTGTAAAGGAACGCTCTTACAGCCAGCCTACACAGGAGGTGGTCCGTTAGTGTAGCTGAGCATCGGATAGAAGGAATGAGCAAAGTTGTTGGATTGAGAACAGTAGTCCTCCTCAGTCATTGGCAGCAGGAAGGCAAAGATCACTAACAGGAGCAGTAAGAGCTGTAGAGGCAGAGCGACCCAGAGGACGCGCCACAGAAACGAGGACCTACGAGCCACCGATGTCTCCGGATCAAAAGGGAAGGAAACGGATCCAGCGTCGCTGCGAGACCTGCTCACACACACACACGCATTCACAACACAGCACAGACTGACGTTAAGTTACGCCTGCTATCTGTTTGGTTATCTGAATCCCTCCTTTTAGACTTGTTTAATCTCATTATAAAAGCCACCTAAAATGTGTTTTCCTTTCCCATAACGAAATTTAAATTTAAATTAGTCTAATTCAAAAAACAAACTTCACTTGAACTCCGTAATCTAATATTCTTCACTACGTACGGCTTCATTGTTTAGGTGTTATCTACCAATTTTCCATCCAAATAAGATCTCAGTTCAGCGACTGGGGGAACTGCATGATATGCTTATAAGCACCATGCTGTATTCAAAAAACATTGCCAACACAGTTCATAGCAATGTTGGGACAATGTTTCACACTGTGATCTACATGCTGACTGAGACTGGGCAGATAAACACAAGTGCAAAGACAGTCACAAAAGCATACATACTGTACAATCCTGGCACAAACAAATACATTTTATATGTGAGCTTGCATTCCTTTGCGAAGGATGTTAGGACAAAAGACAAAAGGCATGCTGCAAGTATCAGCTGAATAATCAGATAATCTTTTAAAGGACTTTTTGAAAGTTCTGTTGAAAAGTGCAAAGCATGCCGAGGCAAGAACAGCACGGCAATTAGAAACAGCATCTTTGACGAGGTTTAGCTAAACTTTTTTAAAAGGAATAGTTTGGGAAATACATTAATTTGCTTTCTTGCTGAGAGTTGATTCTGTGTGTTAAATAGGAAGCTAGAGCCAGAAGAGGGTTAGCCGAGCTTAGCATAGGTCTTGAAGCAGGGAGAAACAGCTAGCCAGTTCTAACAGAGACAGCTCCCAGACAGAAAACAAATAAGCATATTTCCCAGTGTCATACTGTTTAATTGTATTCTTTACAGTCATCATCCTCAGTTAAGGGTTAGGGTCTTCTTTCAGCCTCAAAGTTTAGAAGCCACGGTCAGTTAAAGGTAATTATTGTTAAGAAACTTACTCACACCTACCTAATGTGAAAAAACAATTGATTTATTTCCTTAAACAAAGAGGATAAAAGGCCTGCTGTACTCTCTAAATGTATTGCATTAAAGTGATCCCTGACTCCAGGAATGCATGGACATTAATGATGTATGATTTACACTCAGGTTGTCCTACGTTGTTACCAAAAGTGCCCCTTACCACTTCACAAATGGAGACCTGAGACTCACAGATGACAGACCGAGGAGGGGAGAGATGGTGGATAGTTGGTGAGATAGCAGCAGCAGAAGAAATGTCACACACAAAAGATTGAGATAGCAAAAGAGAGAAGAAAGAAAGAGAAACTGCAGCCTTTGCATTGTTCATTGCAGACAATTACTGTCTCCGCCATTTGAGAAAAAGGGTGTGTGTGTGTGTGTGTCTGTGTGTGTGTGTGTGTGTGTGTGGTGTGTGTGTGTGAGAGCTCAGTAACAATGAGGGAGTATTAGATATAGAGAAATATTTTTGTTATACGTAAGAAATGCCCTCTGGTTAGCGATATTAAGCAGCCACGGACATTGGTGGAAAAGAGGCCTTGCACCATCCCTTGTGAAACTCTTTTATCAAGGATGTGTGGGCTGCATTGCACCTCATCACAGAGCCTACACAGAGCATCTAGACTTACAGAAGATGATGGAATTCACTATCATGAGCTGCTAATCAAAAACTGAAATTGGGATTTTTTTTCATTCGTTAAAAACACAGCTGTTGTTGGGGAGGATTAGAAAGCATAAATCGGCTTCCAAGTGCATCATGGGCTGATGAGTTCCATTATCTTCTGGTTGTGCTAGAAACCGAGAGAAAGGTACCTGTGGTGAGGACTGCTCACAGAGGGTCCAGGCTGTGACAGACTACATTTGCCCCGTTGCTGTTTGCAATGAACAGGGGAGGGGCGGTGGGTAAAAGAAAGAAAGTATGTTTCAGTCCAGGCAAATCAAGACAAAGCTACCGATGAAAAGAAATCCCAAAATGAAAGAAGAGCAGCAACAAAATCATATGTGAAGGTAGATTTTGTAACCCATGATAACAAGGAATCTGGCTTTTCAAAGTGCACGACTACTTTGAAGTGATGCAACAAACTGATTGCAAATAGGGAGCTACAAATTATGCAATATGATGCATGGACTTCTTGATAACAGTGGCATTTAGTAACATACACAGAATATAAGCAGCGACATGCTTATTTGGAATGATATTAAGATACATAATAAATCAATACTGATGCAAAAAATATTGCTTTCTCATTCCTGTAGCCTACAATATTAAACAAATATGATATCAGGCTTTCTACATCATAAAACCACAGTTTCTAGGCTCCTTTTGTACATTTAGCAGGTTCATGATAGAGGAATAACACTACAGGGATCACAAAAAAAGGAGAGTGAGTAGAAGTTAGAGGAAAGTCTATTGGGGGAAAAAACGTTTTGTAGGAAAGAATTTGTTTTTAGTGTGGAAAAACTGAAAGTGAAAAAGTGACAGCTAAGGCAGAACTGAAAAAGTCACCCAAGAAAAAGAGAGGAAATAAAAAGTTAGAAAGAAAGGATCACCCAGTTCTCTTGCGGGAATTGGCTTTAGGACGTGCAAAAAGAGAAAAAGGCTGGAAAAAGTTCAGAATTTAGAGGGAGGGAGTGTAAAGCAGGTTGTGGAGGTGTAGAAAGGTGTGGAGAAGAGGAGAGATCTTGGGATGGCAGTGGTGAATATGGCCTTCAACGGGGCATTTGGGGCACAAGGTGCTGTATGCAGTGTCTCAGAGGGGCAACCAAACACCTGGCTTTTCATAGAGCAGCATGTACAGGTAGACGTATACGTTACCGATCGTCGTCGACTTGGTGTACTCCTTCCTGATAGAGGACTGAGGGAACCGGACGTGTCCAGCTCATCAGCAGATGACCAAGATGACAGATCCTGACAAAGATAACATTTACACAAAGAGAGAGAAAGCAAGAGGGAGACGCATGAAATATCAGGTAGGCAAGTAGCGGCCTGCGGACCAAATCTGGACCTTCAACAATAATATCTGGCCCCAACAGACGAAAGCTGAAGTCTTCAGTTTTATTCAATATCAAAATCTTTATATGACTTTTCATAAATCTACTTTACAAAACAAAGTAAATACAAAACCTCTTTCAAAAAAAGTATCATTGCCATACAGGTAACACCACACAGTTATATAGTAAGTGAAGATTTACCTGTTGACTGCTTGTGATGTCCAGAATCTTGGCAAGCTCTCTGAGGTCTCGGGTTACTTCCTTTAGCAGCAGTTTGAGGCGGTTCCCAATAACATGAACCTTCTCCTTGGCCTCCAGGCAGTCGCTGCCCTGAGAGTTGACCAGCAACTGGAGGGACATGTCTTGTAGCAAGGCAACTTTGAGTTGGGAGTCCAGCAGCTCCTGGCGGATTTGCTGTGGGGATTGTTAATTTGAGAATTAACAAAAATGAACTCTAAAACAGCAGGAGGAGAATTATTTATACATTCCTCTTGTATTTGGAATAGGTGTTTTGGTACTTTGATCCATAGCATTTAATCAGGATGTATGCCTATGTTTGCCTGGCCTCACTGTTAGTGTCCTAAACTATCTTAAAATAAGTGTTTGGTAAGTAAACCCTATTTTGGTGTATTCATTTTACAGCTTTGAAGGCAGTGATTTGTAATTTACATAGAGATATCATCAGTTAAAATAAATAATATATATCAATTGCTGTCCAATAGAGGGTAACTGGTAACAGGAAAGACAAGATACTGTAGGTGTGGGATGAGCAGCCACTAACTTTTTATGTGGGAGTTAAAATATGACCCAAAATCTCATGAATGATTCTTATATTCGTATTGATAATTTTTATGCACTGTAAAGACTATAGTTCTGTACCGTAAGTGTTTTATGATGCTCATGGAGAGTGTCACTGTCCTGGATGGGGTCAATGGGAACCACCTCATTCCTCCTGCGGTCGATGTTTTCCAACCAGAGCAGCAACCCATGGCTCATCTCGTGGAAGTCCTGTTAGTCAGATGAGGATCAGGAAAGTAGAGATTCAACTGCGTGGTTACAGCTCTATGAAACAATCTAACATTAACATTCAGAACAACTCTCCTAATTTTGAGGATCAAATCATGATGTCTGGCACTTACTTGACAGTGCATGAGAGCTTCCTGTAACAAAGACCTCCACTCGTCCAGTGAGCTCCCCAGTTTGTCCCAGTGGATGTTCATGTCTTTCAGTTTGGCTTGAAGCTCTCGGGACTCCTCTGTGTCTGACTGCATGAACTCAGCACTGCATAGGTTGATGGACATCACAATAGCCTTGCGTTTGTCAAACGCCTTCTGCAGTTCCTGTAGACATTTAATGTTAAGTTAATGAATGCAATCATCCACGGCAACATACAAAGGATGTAACACAAGCATCAAGTTGTTATGTTGAACCTTCTATCAATTTGCAGATAGCCAATTGAGTAGCAGGAATTGCCAACATAGAATTAGGAGATGGCAAATGATTTTAAAACCCCTTTTCATTCAACCAAACCAATATGATGGAAATAATGTTGTACACTTTATTGCAAAAGACTAGATTCTATTTGTTTACAATGCATAATGTCAGCATTCTTACAATTATATATTTTTAAATATGTTTTTAGACAAAAAGAAAGGAAGATGTTACATATCTAAAAGGAAACATGCCATGCAAATGTATTACCAAAAAGAAAACAATAATACCTTGAGCTTTTTGATGCACTGCCCTATTGTCTGGATATCCGTGCAGAGGTCCAGCCTCCGCTGCTGCTCCAGCTCTTCCTCTGTCTCTCCCAGCCAAGTCCAAACTTTGTTCAGGTCAGAGTTCAGCTGCTGCCACTGCTGCTGGTTCTGCTTTGTGCGCATCTCTTTGCTGAGGTCCTGAGCCTGCAGGAGCTCCCAGCGCTCAATCACTCCTTGATTGCAGGGTGTAAGAAAAAGATTACATACTATGTAAGCTAAGTTCACCCACTGAATCCCATTTTGCATTGTTACTTTTCATATACATGAATTTAAATGTATGGTAATGTAGGATATATGCATGCAGACTAGGTTGGGGTACAGTACTACCTGATGTCTGAGACTCTGAGCTACTGGGATCTGCCAGTCCAGACACCACATCTTCCTCCTCCTTCAGCTCTGAGCCCATCCTCTTCACTGTGTCAATATTGCCCCGGCACTCACCAAGCAGCCTCATCTACAGAATGGATGTGTGTTAGGTTACAGGTTACACATACTATTTTGTATAGTGCAATCCATGTTAGCAGATTATGTTACATGTTTCAAGATAAGACATACAATTTAACCTTATGACAAAGAATTTTAAACTGGTATATCAAGTAAGTCTCTGACGGTGAAAGTAATATTACTGACTGGTGATAAGCTAACAAAATATGACTGGACATTATTTAAAAACATAAATAAACAGTTTTTAGGTCTGCATATCAGTAGACAAAACCAAATTAATGATCACTTTATGTACAGTTCGGTGTAACAAACAAGGTTTCATGAAGTGTTTTTTTGGCCTCATTTAGCTCTCAGAGTAACACATACATATCCCATATACGACGCATCTAGTTCTGTGCTTGTGGGTGTGCGGCTGCGGCTGCTGTCCGTTTGCTGCAGGTGGAAACGGCTGGCATCCAGAGAGTGAATATGCGAGTCCGTAGAGGCAGCCTCTCCTGTAGACACAACTTCAACTGGTTATTTTTGCAGATTATGTTCAAATATTGTAATGGTTAATTGAAATGCTCGCTACAACCCAACAAAAGATGAGACCCCGTTCAGACAGAGAAACACAAGACGTGGAGAGCAAAGAATGGGTTAAAGAAGTAACTAGAAATGCAGATTGATTTCCCCAACACTTGTCACTCATGGTGCCAGTTGCAGTTAGACAAGTGATCGTGGCCGCATTTCCTGAAAAGTGTAACTTTTTTCCACCTCACACACTCAGCCTCATTGCAGTGTTATCCTGTCCTGCTTGCAATGCATCCTTCATTTGAAATACAGAGTTTTAAGCATTGATATGCCTCTGTGTGAACGGAGCCTATTAAAAGTTTACTTTAAACAAATCTGCAAACCCTTCAGAAAGAAGTTCAGACTTGTTCATTGTGACAATAAGACAACATGCTTTTCTGAAACACAATAAGCACATCAAAAAAATCTGAGGAGGTTAGAGACACGGCACACCACAAGTCAAACAAAAGTAAGGAAGCCATTTAGAAAGAAGGGTTAGGCTGAATTCCATTTCAGTTCTGCTGAATTAGAAACCAAAGCAGAACTAGTGAATTGACAAAATAAAAATGGAATTGACCCTATTCCCCAGTGTTAGAAAGTGTTGGCATTGATTACAGTGTGTGCCCAAAGTGTGTGTAAGAGAGGAAATCAACACAAATCAAAGTCCAAGCCAGTGAATAGGCTAGAGTGTAGTGTCACTCAGTGTGCAGCTGTTATTTCTAGCCCCAAGCACTTGGCATGCTGAGGTCTGCTGTTGCCTACCAGTGGAGGACCTCAGTGTTTGTTCTGTAACTTTAACATAGGCCTCTGGGCTCTCTGGGATCACTACATCTGGAAGAAACATTATACAGTACACACATTCAGCAGTGGCATTACACTGTTTGACCTCATGAACTAATTTGACCTGGTATTCACCTGCTGTTTTTAACCTTGTTTGATGCATCATGAGATAGAAGGAGTTTGCCAGTTTTCTGTCACAGGAAAATACACTGTGACAAACTGATGTGTGACAAACCTTACCCATCCAGCAGCTAAAATAAACCATGTCAAGTATTAGCAAATACGTCTTGGTCCATGGCTAAAATCCAAATCCCAGCTCATGATTTGGATTTTAGCCATGGACTTGCTTAGTTTTGCTAATAATTAGTTCCTGTAGATAAACTCTTATTTTCCGTCTCCTCACGAAGAACAAAGGCCAATGGAGGCCATTGAACTGCACCTTAGTATGTTTGACATTTAGTGTCTTGCTCAAGTACACTTCAGCTGGACTGATGCAAGAAATTCTAAGATGATTAATTGGGCAATGAGGAAGAAAATATTTTTCTGCTACACATATTTGAATTATTTTTTTTGTTCCAGTCTGAATTATTGACAATTCAACTATTAACAATTATTCAAGTGAAATTACTCAAGTGAAATCGACCTAAGACATGGTGAAACAGATCACAACCCAAAGACTTGTGCAACCTGTGACAAGATGTGGCAACTAGAAACTTGCTTTAGGGATCACAAAAGGTTCACCAGAAGGTTGGGAACCACTGGATTAAAGGATGCTCTCCCCTCTTACTTAAAACTATCTGTTTTCTACATCTCAAAAAGAGCTATCATAGCTCATGCACCAACAATTACAAGATCGTAAAAGTCTCAATTATCTCTTTAACTTTAATATAATGTAATGCTGTCTGTGTTTGGAAACTAACCTGACAAGGCTGATGCAGGCCGCTGGAGGAAGTCTCCCTCCTCACTCTGCTGCTCTCTCAGGGCCCTGCTGGCACTCTCCAGCCCGCGGCTCAGGTCGTAGTCATGGTCCCACTCCAGGGGAATGGAGTCCACGCTGGCTGGGGTGTCCCTGCCCGAGCGCTCAGTCCGGAACTGGGCTGCCAGGGAGACTGAGCGGCCGGAGGAGGGCAGTGGTGACAGGAAGCCATCCCCCAAACGTTCACCCCATGGTAGGCTGGACAAATCACCAGGCTCGTCCAGTTCCAGCTCGCGATCCGAGAATGACACTTCGGTATCATCATCTGCAAGCTGAAGAAAAACATATACATAACAACAGTTTGAGCTGATGATTTGAGTTGAGATGACATTTAGACCCTTAATTGGTGCCTCAAATCAAGCCACATAGAAATGTGAAATCTTTGCTCTCAATGCTCTCAATCTCTGGTCTTACAGGAAGCCGAATGAGCTTCTTGTAGTAGCGCTCCACACGACCAAACACTTCCTGGCAGTAGCGCTGCAGCTCTTCCAGCTCCTCCTCTATGACAGCAGCATCAAGAGGCTCGTTCTTCTCTATCAGCGCTTCTCCCTGGTGGAAGATGTGTTCGATCTTGGCTGTAGTGAGGGAGATCTCCTGTTGGAACGACTGAGGGACCAGAGGAGGGAGAGAACAGATGAACAAATTCTGTTTTCATGCTAGATACAAGGTCTGCTACAGAAATAAAATCTTAAGTGTGCAAGACAATCTCAAGTGCCAAAACCTAAAACTATATACACACATAATCAATATAAATGAAAGAAAGCATGCTTTCCAAATACTTTTCAGACCATGTAGGTCTGGACCATTGAGACAAACCCACCCTGAGTTGTTTGATCTTGGCCTGAATGTCACACTCGGAGAAGTGTTCAATGTTGGTCAGCTGCAGGTCCATCTCTGTCAGCCATACCAAGATGCCGTCTCTGGCTGTCTCAAACTCCTCTCTCTGACTAATAAAGTGCTGCACATTTGAAATAGAGATGCTGCTGTTAGAATGATCTACACTTTTACATGGTGCAAGTATAATGTATGTAGTATAAATTAAGCTTCATTAGTCACTGGTTTAACACATCCCACAGATGCTACCATGATCTAACATAAAAGTGAGAAAAAAATGTAAGAATGAATTTAGATTTGAATAAAAAAAATCATGAATGTAACAATGCATGTACCTTAAGCCTGCGGAGGATGGATGCCACCCTCTTCTGCAAGTTGTCCCATCGCTGATTGGCATCGTGAGCCATCTCCCTCAAACGACAGGAAGAGTCAGTGCGGTTTTCTCTGGCGAGGCGGCGGTATTGCTTATTGATTAACTCCAGCTGGGTTAGGCTCTCGTGAACTTGCCTCTGGAAGGCCTACAGAAACATACAATTTTATTATTATGGTATTAAGCAACAGCACCATCTATTGGGTCAAGAAAAAAAATATATTTATCATGTGACCTGTCTCAGTTTAGATTTTACACAATTTACACAGAATACATTTGCAATACCTCAAATTTCTTAAGTTCCTCCTTGGCTATAGTGTACAGTACACCAGAGGAGTTGGGCAGAGCAGCAGTCTTTTCTGAAGTGGCCAGCCACTCCTCAAATCTTGCAAAGTCATCTAGGAATTTCTGCCATAAACGCCATGTCTCCTCAATCCTACCAGAGAAAAAATGTAAAATGATATACAATAATAACAATGACCTGTTTTCCATCCATACTATCCACTCTTTTTGTTTTCATCAAACATCTGACATCTTACTTGAGTCTCCTCTCCATAGACAAGGCACAGATGCTCCTCCAGCGGCGATCAAGGCTACGAGTCGCCTGATGGATGGAGTCACACTCTGCATCGGTGGCACAAGCATCGCAGTCGTGCAAAAGCACCTCACACAGATTCAGTACGGACGCCACTCCTGTACTGTGCTTCTCAATGTCACGCTGAAGCTCCTGAGTGGTGAGAAAAAGGAAAGAGAGAGTGAGTATAAGTCTAATAATAAGGGCTGCACAGGGAGGGAGAGAGAGAAATAGGTAAATTATAATGAAATATACAAACAATGACTTTTGATGAGTTGATTTAATGAAAAAGAGTTTACAATATTGATTAATAACTGTAATAGTTTGACATTAAAGAACCACAACATGTATTAATTCACAAAACAGTTCTTGATTTAGCTGTCACATTAAATGAGTGCTTCTTTGAGAAAATTGAGAATTTGAGAAAAAAGAAGAAAACTTCAAAGAGTAAAGAGTAGAATTCAATACCTCCTTGTGAACAACAACTTCTGAAAGTGAGCAGTGCTTGTTTGAGGTTGCATGTTATTGTAGTAGAATAGAATTGATACAGCACTATGCTTTTTGTTACCTGCTGCAGATCAAGTTTCCTCTGAATCTCCTGGAAGTCACAGGAGTCATAGGCGATGGGTTTAGACAGCTCGGTCTCAATGTGGGCCAGCCAGGATCGAAGGCTGCTCATATTCTTATCCAGCTGCTGCACGGCCACCAGAGTTTCTCTCAGCTTCTTCACTCTATTACCATAATCCATTCAACTTTGTCAGTACACATCTAATGCAATACATCCAGAAAGTGTTGAAAAACTGTGATGTACTGAGACAAAGTACAAGCCCTTTTGAGCTACTCAGGTGTGAATGTGTGTCTTTACCTGGCTCCGATAAGATCCACAAGGTGTTGCCAGCGGTCACTGACTTTGTTGAGTTTTTGACCAATTTCAGCAGCTTTGCTCTTGTGACTGGCTCTAGCCAGGCGCTGTCCCAGCTGGTGCAGCTGCAGCTTGTTCTCATCAGCCACAGTGATCTCCTCCTGGTAGTCCTGAGACACAATGCAACCCAAAAAGAGTGTGAAGGCAATTTAAAAAATATTATATATAAAGAAAACACAGATAGCAACATGGTAATATTTAATTTCCATTGTCATTTTATTTATTTTTATTGGGTCTTGTTTTTTATTTTCTTGTGAAGCAAGTCTGTAAAATGTGCTATAACGTATATATATATTATAACGTATTATAAGTAGCTTGGCCATATCAGCATTTTTGAAAACAACGAACAGTGTACTTCTGTTTACCTTGCGGAGCTTCTCGATCATCTCCTCAATGCTGATGTCTCCATTTTGGGAGACCTTGCTTTCCATGTTGGTGAGCCACTCGCAGATCTCCTTGTACTTTTCGTTAAATACAGTCCACTCATTCAGCTTCTCACTGACCTGCTGCCTGCGCATTGACAGCTGCAGAGGCACAGCAATGTACATTCAGTTAAGTGCATCTCTGTGCAAATTGGAAAGAATAATCAATCAATGCATGTTAAATTTTAACAAAAGTGCATTTATGTCAAAAAGGCTCAAACGGAAGTAGTGTTAGAGAGAACTGCACCATGACTGATTCATTTGCACAAAGCAGCAGAGTGTGTGCTTCAGTGTTTCCTGTGGGTGTATTTTATCTACTCTGCACAGGATGCAACTGGAAACAACTCTAAACCTTGAGGTTTTGCAAGCAAAAGCAAATGCTCTCCACAGGAAACTGTAAAATTAAAGTGAAATGCAAAGTAATATATTTTCTTATTGTTTTAGTTATACTATGAATTGAAAGTCTGTGTGTGAACATTCTCTATCCATAAGATTCAGTTGCATTTCTAAAACCAATTAGACATATAGATAGTCTGTCTTTTATGCATATGATAGTAAGCTGTATTCGATGTTGGCAAACTGACACCAACAAAACCAAAGTATAACAGTTTTATGATCACGTTTGACACCAGTACCACCTTTTGGCATCTCAAGGAACTGCAGAGACAAGACCAGCGTTTCACATAGTGACACCTACAAGTGGTTAATACTCTGTGATACAGGGCGTAGTTGTGATGTTATTGTCTATAGTTTTATTTTAAAAATGCTCCAGTAGCTGATAAAATAACTAGTACACACTATATTCATAAAATCATCTATGCACATGTACTGTGTGGTGCACTGTACCTGGTGGCAGATTTCGTCCCATTGTCGATGCAGCAGCTCAATTCGCTCCTGCAGGACAGACAGGTCCTCAGGACTGATGTAGCAAGACAAGGACTCTCGCAGTACAGTCAGATGGGCCAGATCCCCAGTCCAGCCATCAAATTTGTTCTCCAGGTCCTGGTATTGAAACAAAAGTAATATTATTAAAACATTCAACATTCAATTGAATGTATTTCAAAGGCAGCTATACATATTAGTTAACTTATTTAAAGAAGTCTACAGTGATTGCAAACTTTTTATGTCAAGGTCTCCAAAGCAAAGTTGAACTGCAGCCTTGAGTTATTGGTGAGTGTGTAAAGTTTTGTTTGTGAGTTTTGTAAATGCTTCAAGGTTGTTACCTTGCAGCGCATCTGCTCAGCCTGCAGATCCTCTTGGTGATCAGGAAGAGGCTGAGAGAGCTGCCGTTTGAAGGCTCGAAGTTTTTCCAGTGATCCACCAATACCTCTCTCACACCTCTCCCAATCCTGCACATGACAAAACAATGGTTGCAACTGCATTAGTACTATATAACTTGGAGTTTAATAGCAAAATAATAGTAATTTTGACATCTATTTCTGTATTAGGACAGTGTTTGTCAATTTGTCTTTTTTACCTTTAATAAGGTGGCAAGCTCTTTTTTCTGTTCATCCAGGCAGGAGCTTGCGTGTTTCCATCGCTCCTGAATATCAGTAAGCTCTGCCTGCAGGGCCACCTCCGCCCGGCTATCAGCCGACAGGAGCAGTTGTTTGCCTGCCTCCACTGTTACGATGTAGCTGCCCTGCTGACGCTGAAGCACCTTTTCCCTCAACTGACCAAGAAAAGCACAGTCACACAGACCTGTCAATCTCCTGCCCAAACAACAAATTGCTCTTACTGTTTCCTCTTTTGGAGTATCATATAGTTGGCTCTAGCTGTAGCTCAGTGTTTTCTGAGTAGGTTTATTCTCTCTTCATTAATCAAGATTTAGCTATTTTGCCAGGATCCACCATAATACTTCTTAGTCACCATGACAAAGCTATATGTCTATTTTGAAGAGATTAGTGGTGGACTTAACACAAAATGTATTCTGTCCAGCACCATCTAGATAAATCTGAGATGTGTACTTTGTAAGCTTTACATTCTGTACCTGAACAGCATCCAGCATTGAGCGAGCTTGTTGCAGAGGGACTGTTGCCCCTGCCTGAAGGGCTTCTGCAGGGTGGGAGACCTCCACCAGCCATTTGCGCAGCTTCTCCACCATTTCTCTGTAGCGCTGCCACTGGCGGATCAGACCATCAATAATTCCCCTCCTCTGTTGAGCACGCCGCACTACGCCCTGCCACTGGTTACTCAGGAGAGCCAACTTCAAGTTGAATTCATGTCTGCAGGAGGGGGAAGTAATAGGATTGTCAAAAGGAAGACTTTGACAATCAATTTTTTTGTCTTGCAATCTTCTATTCAGAGTAATATTGGATAAAATATGAAACTAACAGATGAGAAACAATGTATTTTTGTGCTCTTACCTGTCATCCACCTGACCCTGCTCTAACATCCTCTGTCCATCACTAATAATAGAGTGGAGGATCTGCTGCCGACTGAACATCTCAGTTTGGAATAACTGGAAGGGAACATATTGATGATTATTAATGAATAAATTAAAAAAACAGCTGTTTCAGTGTCCTTTACTTCAAAGGGACTCTTACCTCGTGAGCTTTTTGCTGCTCCATCAAACTCTGGTAGTTCCCAGAAATTTCCACCGTCAGATTCTCTTCCGTTTGGACCAGGAACTCCATCCAGGTTTCACACTTCTCCAGGAAAGTCTGCTGCTGCAGCAGGAAGGACTGGAGTTTGCTGCAAAGTACCAAAAAAAGAAACAAAATACATCAATTTGATGTCCACCAATTCCATCATCTCAGTTACGTAAAACATTGGCCTTTACTGAACATCATTAAGGTTGTGAGGTTTTTTGCGCCAGTCCCTCTGTTCAATCTCATCAGTTTTAACTTCTGTAGCGTGTCATAAAACTGTGCTGGGATGGGATGTATTTAAACATTTATTTTCAGAATGGATATCCAGCATTTTAACCACCTTTGGGAAAGGCTTGCACATTTCTTATTTTTACATTTACCAGATCTTTTTATGTGTTATACCTGAATCTCTCTGTGGCCTGTGCTGAGGTTGTTGACCAGCTCCTGTTGAGATTCTGCATGCGTTTGATCTCTGAATCGTTGAGAGGGAGTCGGTAACCAAGCTCATTGAGACGCTCCAGTTCAGGAGCCATACTGCTGAATTTCAGCATGAGCCTCTGTAGAGGACAAGAGAGAAATGTTACATTTCTTAATTACAGGTTAATCAGTTGATTATTTCAACTAATGGACAAAAGGAAAAAACAAACAAACCTTGAGCTCCTGCATGCGGTCTAGGAGGACTGTGGGGTCAGTGGAGCCATTGGGATCGTGCACTTTCAGAGCCTCCTCAGCTTCAACTATCCAGCACCCCAGTGAATCCAGCTGATCGTTGAAGGTTTCATAGTCTTGAACTCCAGTCTGGTGTGAAAGAGAAACGTCAGCCGCCAATAAGTGTAAAATTCATGATTCTTATTTGACATTGAAGTCTAAACTGTTTGTTGTAATTCCTTTTCTGTACCTGCAGTGTGGTGAGCTGTCTGGTAAGAGCCTGTTCCACAGCAGCCAGCCGTTGGGTGAGAGAGAGGTGATCTGACTGGATGGCAGATGCTGCAGATGTGTCCACCTGCTGTTTCAGCTGATCTCCCAGTTGTTGGAGAACCTGCAGGGAGGCCTGAACCGGAGCTTGGGACCGGAGCACCTCCTGAGACAAAGCACACATACAATTTAAAGTAGAGTAGTAGTAGAATAGAGTATCTTTTCATTCAAAACTAAAACAAAATAAAAAGAAAGTAATGTAAAAAAGGTATATGCATCAATTGTTAGCCACACAGGGACATTTGACATTATTTAAACTTTCACCTGAGGAAAATAAACAAAAATCTGCTAAATGTTTGAAAGCAATCATGTTGCAGCAAAAAAAAGAAACATACAGCCTTTTGCAGTAGCTTTTAACATTTGTTAACCTGGTTTCTGATGTTTAAAGTGTTGTTTTGTTTCCCTGTGATTCACTTTGGTTGTTGTTTGGTTGTCTATAAACTTGTTATTTATGTATTTGAAATTGACCCTGTTCAGCAGTTTGGTCAACTGTTGTTGTTTTGCTATAGAAATACAAATTGACATTGACATTATTTCACTACATGTTGCATACTGGCTTTCTTAAGAAGGTCTTAAAATAGAAACATAATACTGAACAGATGTTTAGATGCAGATTGAGTCAACAGTGGCATAGCTGTGGCCTCACTCACGCTGCATTCTTGGATCCAATCGGACACTTCCTCGTCAGCAATGTCCTTGCTGCAAGCGAGCTTGAGGAGCTGGTCTGCCTTTTCCTCCTGCAGCTGAATGCTGCTGAAGCTCTGCTCATAAAGCTCCTTGTAGCGCTGCCACAGCTGAAGCAGGGCTTTGCTGCTTCTCAGACGCTCTGCAATCTCCTCCAGTAAACCAGTCCATCTGGGTGCAAATATGACATGGATCAATGTAAGGGATAATAAAAACAATACAAATGTCTCAATCAGTGATGCTAAAGCAGGTGCCTTGACAGCTAAAATGCCTACAATTTTACTTTTCTCTATTTTAAGATCACCTTGCATTGACATCCTTAAGGGCGTTGTTGAGAGAATCTGACACTGAAGGGTGACACTCCCTCAGCAGTTGGTGGATCACAGCACCAAACTTTCTCAGACTGCTCTCCTGTTTCTCGAGTTCCTCTTGCAAATCCTTAAAAGATGACAACACAGTGCTTAATTCAACAGCAATGAAAAATTGTGGCTAACACCAAATTTAGAAACATTCCCATAATGAAAAATATAATAAATGTCATCTTCATCGCAACAAGATTTCAGAAACACATATGCAATCAATGTAAACAAATTTCTCTAGATGACTACAGGCCAGCTGACAGGTATAATAAATCAAACACTTCTTCGTCCTAACATACCTGCAGACTTTGCACCTGCAGCTGAACAGCCTCCAGGGAGCCTGTGAGCAGGCGGAAACGGGATACAGAGTACCTTCCTTCCATCAGGTAGCCATTGATCTCTTCTGAAGCTCGCTTGTATAGACTCCACTGATCCAGCACTGACTTCAGGCTGATTTTTAGTTGTCCTATCTGTGAAAGGTGTAATAAAAAGCAGTGTGAGTGACATTGAGTAAATTCACCAGAAAAGAACAAGAAAGAGCAGAGTAGCGTAGATAGATTGGTTTAACTGATGTATCAAAAAAAACAGAGTGGAAAGAGAACAGGCAAGCTTACCAAGTGATCCAGGTTAGCCCAGGTGTGATTGACACCCTGGAGTGTCTCCATGACGATAGCACAGGCCTCATCAGTCTTGTTCTGGACGAGGGCACAGCCCTGCTCCTCCACCCTCTCCAGTTCTTTCTCTTTTTCCTTAACCAACTCTTCCATTTCCTAAAAGTTATTAGTTTTCACATGATAAAAAACATGGACTAAAAAGGGTGTGATCTTAATAATAACAGCATGTACGGGTATAACCTGTATTGATAAATCAGTGTTTATAGCTGCATACCTGGCAGTCTTTGAGAGCATTCTGCACAGATGTTAAATCCTCTATCCGGTGTTTCCTCTTTAACCTTTCTTCCTGAGTTGCCATCCAGGACTTCATGGACTGAACGCTGCTCTCATACTCCAACCACATATCCAAAAGGCTCTCAAGGAACTGGATCTGTAAGAATTTCATACAAATTAAATTGTAACATCCTCATTTTGCATTAATAAATGACAATGGTTGTTATTCTGAATTGCCCTATGGGGATGACTAAACTATTCTATCTATCTAGTTTTGTATTAACCAGTTTCAGCGCCTATGGCCTCACCCTCTCATTGATGCGGCCTTGTAGGATCTGCCAGCGTCGGTTCATTGCTCCCAGTCGCTCAGCAAAGTCAGTCTTATCACTGCGTTTGCTCTCCACGTCCTGACCACTGATCTGCAGCACTGATTGGTTGACAAAGTCCACAGTCAGCTGCTTACAGCTTAGATCTACTCTGAAACCCTGAGTTGGAGGAAACAACAGTAGATTTCCAATTAAAATTGCATTACATCATCCTTATCAATCAGGTTAGTCAGTGTACGTACAATAAATACTCAAATATGCAATAGAGAACATGTTTAAACAAATCTAAATTCTGGACGTACACATATGGTCTTATATAATTTGATTTGTAGCTGAAAAAATATAAATAAGTTTGAAAACCCTAAAAAAAAAAAAAAACTTTTACTTCCTTGAAATGCATGAAATACTACATACAAATGTATGTAGCTGTCACATATTGTCCTTCTATCAAAAAAAATCACATTAAACACTTTGTAAACAAAGTCAAAAGTTTCATGAACCTCTAAATCTGTATGAAGTCCACTACCTTGTATTTTTGCAAGTAGTCCTGAATCACATTTGACCCCACTGCACTCTTGAGGTTTTCTTCATTCTCCTCAATGACATTCTCCATCAATGATATCCAGTTAAACAGCTCAGATATGGCATGGCGGGAGGCCAACTTCTCCATTTGGATCTGAAAAAAAAATTAAACCCATTGGACCAGCATGTTAAACATCCAGGAAGACAAAAACTCACATGCTGCCTTGTGTGATAACGTCAGTATTTGAGTGAAGCAGCAGAAAGGGTAATCCTATTTGCTGTTAGCCTGTTCAGTCTGGCTGACTGTGACCATACCTGATGCAGCTTCTCCTGGACCACTGGGATGCGTGTAAGCAGCTCAGTCCATTGAGTGTCAATGCGTGCCAGATCAGACCGCAGCACCACCGTGTCCACTTTCTTCAGACGCAGCAGCTGGTTGCCCTCGGTTAGTACTGAGCTCTTCAGGCTGGACTTGCCTTCAACTTCCTTTGAAAACTCCTGAGACAGACAGTGACAGGAATCAACAGCTATTATGCAATCAAAGGTATATTTGATATTATGATATTATATACTACACTTTTTGCTGATGAAACAGCAAGATTGTTACTACTATTATATCCAAGTACTACTACCAACACTATTACAATTATAGGAAATACAACTTACACTAATAATTACACTTAAAAAAGCCATTATTTTACAGTCTTATACCAGCTATGCTGTAACATTGTGAATACAGTGCATATTATATTATGTGTATATATATTATATTATGTGTGTGTGTGTGTGTGTGTATATATATATAGCTCTATATGTAGTATGGTGGCTCAGTTGTAAGCACCATTGACTCAAGCAACAAGGACCTGTATAAATCTGCATAAATGTTTACTAGTTATAGCACTGTTCCTTGAGAAGAGCTGGAATTCCCGGATCAATACAGGTACAAAACTGTGGCCTTACAAGAAAAGCAGAGAGATGGTCTCTGACAGTTTCCAGCTCCTGTGGGACTAACACCGCCTGCGTATTCCAAAACTCCAGACGCTCCAGAGCCGACTGCAGCCATTCGCTAAGCTCTGCACACTCCCTCTGATACCTAGAGAAAAACCACAACTTAATCATAGAACAAAGTGATTTCTGATAATAAATCACTTGTACAGTATATCTGCTTAAGTGTTGTTTTGTGCACTCAGCTGCCCATCTTACAGACCCTTCTAAAGATAATGCTTTTCAGGGTCTCTATTAGGGGTCACATATCATCACAATTATTGTGATTTTAAACATATTGCAATACTCTGCGATAAAATTGCATTGTATAACCTTTTTTCCAACTTCTAATTTTTCCCTATTTCAAATGATGTCCCCAAAAGGAAACTTTGTCAACATCTATTTTGTCTAAAAAGATACATTTATCTGTTTGTTCATATCACTTTAATTTTATTGCTGTAAAATGGGATTGTGAAGCAGACAAACTGCCACTGAAAATATCAAGATACTATACTGTATTGATTTTTTCCCCCACCCCTAGCCTCTATGGGATATCATTTGTATTTGATTTGTAAACAATTCTGTTTCTGACCTGGTCCAGTGTTTGAGGATGGCCTCCAAGCGCTGTAGCTCCTTGTTGACCTTGCTGGTGTTGTTGAGCCAGTGTTCCCCCAGCAGAGTAAGTTGGTTCTCCAGTGCGGGACAGCACACCGCCAGCAAGAGATGTTTGCCCTCATCCAGTACCTGGTGAAGCTTGTGCTGGTACTCTGTCAGTCTGCCCTTTAGACCCTTTACAGAGAATGGAAAGGGGCAGGTGGACAACAAAATCTTTAAAAAGTGACATTGTAGCTAGAGCGACACCAGCTGAGAAGAGTTGGGTGAAGAAACTGAGAGTGAGAGTGTGTGAGTGAATTAAATAAAAGTAAAGCAAATCTTCCCAGAGTAAAATCTATACCAAGAAGTTCAAAGAGGAAAACAAATGCATGTGTGCTGGCTTCTGGTCCCCATTATGCCATATTCTAAAATTTGCATTGATGACACTTTGTACCTGATACAATGAAATCCTGTCCATTAGTCTTTCTTCAGTCTCTTCCACCAGGCCAACGGTCGGGATGTTTCCTTCAACTGCCTCCAATTGGCAGTTCAGACTTTGGTAATCTTGCAATAAGCGGCACCAAGTCTAACAAAAAAAAACACACACATTGAATATTTCAAATTGAAAAAGCTGGCAAGTAAACCTTAGATGAAAACCACTCTAGCAACTGCTGTGCTATCCTATTATGGAGGAAAAAAAAGGCTTTCCAGTAAATTCTCTGTAAACTAAGCTTTTTCAGCTTTAGTTTTCAAGCAGAGGTAACTTGAGAGGTTTTTCCACAATTTATAAATAAATATTCCTTTTCATTTAGAAACATACAGTATATTGACAAAAAAACGTTTTTACATATTGTCCGGGACAGGAAAATAAGCATTTCAAATACTGACATAGTCAGATTTCCTTTCATTATGTCAGTATGCTTCCAAAAGAAAAATAATGGTTAACACACATAGTATTTTATATCTCACCTCCAGGATACACTCGAGCTCAACTCCTTTACTGTGTGCCTCTTTGAGGACGCTCTGAGCCTCAGCCAGTGTCTCCTCCAGGGCCTGACTCTCTTTGGGAAGCATCAGAACACTGATTTTTCTGAAGTATGTTTCTGTTAAAATCATATGGGACTCCAGACCCTGGAAGAACTCCTAGAAAACACAAAAACACACAAATAAACACACCAATGAGCAGTTATTTTTCTCTCAGTAGTGTTGCAGACACACACATGCCTTAGCTGTGGCTGTGTTTAATGTTTAATTATAAATATTACTTAAGCCTTTCTACTTTAACAGAGCGGCAAGTTGACCAAACCTTATGTTTGTCCAGGTGATTCTGGACTTCCTCGACAGAGCTGACAACTATCCTTTGATCAGCAGCCATCTTGTCTTTAGCTGTGTCTACCAGGTCTGTCAGATCCTGCAAAGCACGCTCGTACTGCTCTTTTAGAGCCATGCTCTGGTTCAGCCCACTGCGCCGGGAACCCACCGTCATCACCAGCTCCTCATAGGAATCCTGAAAACACACACACAAAGAACAGAAATAGGTAAAACCTAGACTGAGCAGCTTTTACTGCATGGTTTTCAGTGATGTACATTACCTGGAGTTTTAGTATTTTGTTTGCTGATATCTGATCCGCCTGTAGTGTTGCTCCTCTGGTTTTGAGCTCCGTAATCCTCTGTTCAAAGTCTTTCAAGCTCTCCTCTGCACAGGCAATAACCTAATGGACATTCACAATCATTTTTTTGTTCTCTGTAAGTTGAGAGAAAAGCGGGGTGTGTTTGTGTGCATGGATGTGATGCTAAAGCTTTCATTACCTCTAGTTGTTTTGAGGCTGGTCTATCCATGGCTCCAGCTAAGGCCTGTAGGACCTGGCACTTGGTCTCAATTAAAGCAGTTTGGAGAAGCTGCAACTCAGTCTTTCAAGACAATTTATAGAACATTTATAAGAATCAACATCTCCTGAAGAGTGATTAGTTCTGCAAATGTTTTGTTTTTATAGTGGTCATTTTTCAAGAAAAAATAAAACATTCTTGAAAAGCAACAAACACAAAATATTAGGCAAACCTGGTGGGCTGTGAGCTCATGTGCTCTGGTCCTCATGTGGTCACAGCGTGTCCCCAGAGCACAACCCAGAGCTCCTAATCTCTCTTTTAGGCAGTCAAGGTTGTCCTCAAGCAGCGATTGGTCCTCTTGTTTCAACACTGAAGACCCAGCTAACAGAGCCTGGCTGAGCTTTACCTCCTCTGTGACATGCCTCACATCGTTCTCTAAGATCTGCAGGAAAGATCAAAAACAGTTCAGGAAGATTTAAAAAATACTCAACTGCAAAATGACGACTATTATGCAGATTATATCCATACAGCAGAACTTTTCAAATATCAGCCACAAACTGTATCAGTAATCAACTTCCTACAGAGATCTAATTTATTGTCAAATGAACTTTAGGAAACTTTCATTGATATTAACATGCTCATATGATTTGCTATAAAACCTTCTGCAAAAATGATAGAAGCTGCACAAATATGCCTGAATGTACCTCCTGCTTTTGAAGCTGGGTGTCTGCATTTTCAGCCAGCAGCACTGAGCCTGAGAAGACGTTGTTCTCCACACCATCCAGCCAAGAGGAGGTGGATGAAACAGCTGTGTAGAGCTGCTGTTCCATCTGCGCCACCTGTGCCTCACCACCACTGGCCTATGTACACACAAGAGTGTTGCAAATTTCCGTGGAACATATTGAACTACATATTTCAATGTTACAATAGAATGGCATTATAATGTACAATAATGTTATAGAAATACCTGAGTGGTCATGTCCTCTATTGTTTGTCTGAAGCTATCATACAGATTATTCAGGGAAGATTTGTCAGCTTGTGTTTCTCCTTTAAACAGTGTTCCAGCTGTGGTCACACGAGAAGCCCTGGAGTATACCTGCAGAAAAACAACGGAACAGGTCAATGCACTTCACTTCCACTGCTGCTTAATACTAACAATAACAACACAAAAAGGTTTATACTGGCTGTTTGTGGTCCTGCTCCAGGGTTTTCTGCAGGAGCTGCAGCTTAGTTTTGAGCTCTAGTCTGAGGCTCTCCCATTTCTGCCTCATCTGCGCTCGAGCAGCCTGAGATTCCCTCTCAACCAAAGCTGCTGGTGAAAATGACTCTGTTGTACTGCACGGGGACAGAAACATGACTTAATAAATGCTCAATTTATAGTCTGCTACAGGAATCATTACAGATGTTAACTGAACATTTTACTAATTAATTTGAGTTAAATGTATAGTATAATAGTTGTAAAATAATTGTAAAATACCTGGCACTGCTGGGCGAGGCCTGCTGGATAAGGATCTCCTCTCCTCTGCTTGCCACTGACTGAAGCAACTTTTTCTGTTCTGCGAGCTGCTCCTCCAGTTCCTAGATAGCAAACCATTTACTGTAAATTGGAGTTTGTATGATATAATTAATTTGCTTCTGACACACTGTGCGGTGCTACAATGATGTCAAAGTATTTTAATTGTATTTTATAAACATGAGATTATCATTGTATTCTTCAACAGTTTGATAGTAAAAATATATCTTTTCACAGCAAGTGTGCTGTGTGATAGTGGCAATAAGTTAAAAAACAATTGACAACAACTCATTTGAGAAAGGAGATTTTAATTGTAGTATCAATAGCCTGGGGCTGCCTTTTTGCTATGAAGACTGAGCACTATAAAAAAGTAAACAAAACAAATATGCGAAAATGTACCCTCTGTCTCTGCAGACTGTCCTGGTGTTGCAGGGAACGTGTGGTCCTGGCCTGGGCCAGCCAGTCCTGCACACTGGGACTTTGAGAGAGGCTAGAGTCTGATTCACTGTCCTCTTGTTCCTGCAGCGAGTCCTAAAATAAAAATAAAATATTAAGGAAACACATCCGCAAGGAAGAAGCAGGAATATCAACTGCATTAACTCAATTTTGGGTCACAGGTTTTGCAAATTTGTCATAGGGTGTAAAGAAATACTGAAACAAAGAGCTGTCACAGAAAAGCTATTAAGGACAAACATTTATTATTCCCTTAGCTGGTTTGACATCTTTTGTTTTGCTTGTTATGCTGACAAATGTACTAGACACTTACGTAGGTCAGCCTATTGTATTATGATGGTCTTATACACTCACCGGCCACTTTATTAGGTACCCCATGCTAGTAATGGGTTGGACCCCCTTTTGCCTTCAGAACTGCCTCAATTCTTCGTGGCATAGATTCAACAAGGTGCTGGAAGCATTCCTCAGGGAGTTTGGTCCATATTGACATGATGGCATCACACAGTTGCCGCAGATTTGTCGGCTGCACATCCATGATGCGAATCTCCCGTTCCACCACATCCCAAAGATGCTCTATTGGATTGAGATCTGGTGACTGTGGAGGCCATTTGAGTACAGCGAACTCATTGTCATGTTCAAGAAACCAGTCTGTGATGATTCCAGCTTTATGACATGGCGCATTATCCTGCTGAAGGTAGCCATCAGAAGTTGGGTACATTATGGTCATAAAGGGATGGACATGGTCAGCAACAATACTCAGGTAGGCTGTGGCGTTGCAACGATGCTCAATTGGTACCAAGGGCCCAAAGAGTGCCAAGAAAATATTCCCCACACCATGACACCACCACCACCAGCCTGAACCGTTGATACAAGGCAGGATGGATCCATGCTTTCATGTTGTAGACGCCAAATTCTGACCCTACCATCCGACTGTCGCAGCAGAAATCGAGACTCATCAGACCAGGCAACGTTTTTTCCAATCTTCTATTGTCCAATTTCGATGAGCTTGTGCAAATTGTAGTCTCAGTTTCCTGTTCTTAGCTGAAAGGAGTGGCAAACCCGATGTGGTCTTCTGCTGCTGTAGCCCATCTGCCTCAAAGTTCGACGTACTGTGCGTTCAGAGATGCTCTTCTGCCCACCTTGGTTGTAACGGGTGGTTATTTGAGTCACTGTTGCCCTTCTATCAGCTCGAACCAGTCTGGCCATTCTCCTCTGACCTCTGGCATCAACAAGGCATTTCCGCCCACAGAACTGCCGCTCACTGGATGTTTTTTCTTTTTCGGACCATTCTCTGTAAACCCTAGAGATGGTTGTGCGTGAAAATCCCAGTAGATTAGCAGTTTCTGAAATACTCAGACCAGCCCTTCTGGCACCAACAATCATGCCACGTTCAAAGTCACTCAAATCACCTTTCTTCCCCATAATGATGCTCGGTTTGAACTGCAGGAGATTCTCTTGACCATGTCTACATGCCTAAATGCATTGAGTTGCCGCCATGTGATTGGCTGCTTAGAAATTAAGTGTTAACGAGCAGTTGGACAGGTGTACCTAATAAAGTGGCCGGTGAGTGTAAATATGGTGGTTCAAGAGTAAATGTTCTTTATGGTGCAGTTAGACAGAAAACGTCATCCTGTGAGGTTGAAAATGTTTTAATCAACATTGTGAGCAAGGTACCAACAGTAGGGACTGAGCCTAATGTGGTATTGTAAAAGTTTAGCCTCACATGACAACATTGAAAGCATGATGCCACCTCACCTCGATGTTGTTCCGCCTGTCCTGAAGCATCCTCTGCAGCTCCAATAGGCTGCCCTTCAACATGCGTATCTTCCCAGCCAACTGCTCGGCTTCCTCTCTGGTCTTTGTCCGGCCCTCCAGCAGCAGGCTCTCACTGTGCATGGACAGCTCTGACAGGGCCAGCACCTTCTCTTCAATCTCCAGCAGCATGTTCTGCAGCAGCAGGAGGAGAGAAGCCAGCTCAAACATGGTAACACGTCACACCACCTACAGCAGTCCAACAAACGCTCCAGACATACAGGGGGCCAGGGTCTGGCTGAACCCCCCTACACCACAAGCTTTCCCCAGCTACAGGACAAGGAGAGCTCTCCCTCAGCTCTCATCCTTGGCCCACCCCTCCAGCCTCGCCTCCTGTGCAACATATTACCACTAATCCTTCACGGTCCATGCTCTACAGGATACATGTTCAAGCACACATTCAAAAGTAACGCTTGTGTGCAGAACACCATTATAAGTCTAGACAAGCTAACGATGCCAATCAATGAACGGTGATCCAAAGTTTGAAGAAACATTTGTTTTTAAACACCATTGCCACTACTCTGCTATTGATAGCTCCAGAAGGTCTTTCAAAGGCTAAGAGTGTAACTCCACATACTGCCTTACCCTCCCCGTTCCCTAGGATTCACCTACTTGGATATTCTAGCAGCTTTATCACCAACACCAATCATGGCAGCAGGATCTATTAATCGTCTTAAAGCCACAACCCCTGAGTATTCCGCCCTATGCAGCTAACAACTCTTGTCAAACAGAGACATCTGCATAATCTTCTTAAGACTAGTTGTACACGCTTAGGAGCCTAGCCATCTGAACGCCCCTTTAAATGGCTCTAATACTCTTGTTTACCCACTGAAAGGTTCCGGTTCTCCTGGGATCCGGGAAACAAAACATTAAAGTATGAGACAAAGATTAATAATCAACAGGCACATTTTCATTAATGTGCTAACCAGAGACAACACATAGAAAACAGTATTCCAGAACACCGTATTGCCATTCCCGCCAATTTGCTATGACATATTAAGCAACCTCATATGCATATTCATAAATTAATTCATTTGATAATTCCAATTAACATGTATGCATCCCTTGCTCTGAATGAACAGCAGGGGGAGCTCTTACCTGACATTCAGCAAGCTGATCCTCCATAGCTGTCTCCTCTAGAGGTCTAGGTTCAAGGAAGAAGGTTACAGAACTGCGCATTCTGGTCAACCACAAGTCCAGTTCCTCTGCTTTGGTGTGATAGAGCTGTATGGCCTCTTCCTGCTGCTGACCCTCCAGGCGGTCACTAATGCGCTCCTGGGGCAGAGCACAACTATTAGCTACTATTAGTAGTAAAAAAACTTTTGCAATCTTCACAAAGAGTACCTCCAATAGCTGCTGTTTCCCTGAGGCCTTCATGTGGATGGTGGCCATCCTCTCAGCTAACACAGCAAGGGAGGAGTGCATGGCCAACTGGTCAGCCACGTCTGAGTCCACAGCATCAGAGGCCAGATCCTCTGTGAAGCTTGTCTGCAGCCTGTCGATTTCCTCCTGCACACTCTGAATCTCTTCTATTAGACCCTAGAGTGAACAACTTTGTTATAGGTGTTGCATGCTGTATATTGACTGACTTCATTTTCATTTCTAAGTTTGTTAAAGGGAAGTATTATCTTTTTGATGTTTGCAGATACTGTGACTGTTACCATACAATAAATATCACAAATTCAAAATTTGGATATAGGAGCAGTAATTCCCTTTTCAATCCATTTAGTGTGACAGCAATGTGATGTTGAGAGAAAAAATGATTTACTGGGATATTATAAATACAGTCCTGTCACAAGGTGACAAGAGTGGCTCCAAATGTGTTTTCTACCGACATGCATCATTAGCAAAATATATTTTTTATGTTTGACATAGTTTGAAAGTATACTTTGCATTATCATGAGTTCTTACATTACTTTGGAAGTCTGACAACTCCCTACCCTGTCATTATGAAAGCTCTCTTTCCATCAAACCTTTTAAAAACCTTTATTGTACTTTAACAACTCACCTCCTGTGCCTTAATGTGGTTATCTGGGCTTTTATCTGCCTCCAGAGGCTCACTCAGTTTGGCCTCCAGAGCCTCCATTTGAGAGGAGATTGACTGAAGTGAACCCTGGTAATACTGTTGCTTTTCCAGAGCTTCATAAAGAGACCTCTGCTTCTCGCTGATCTGTTGGAAGACCAATTAAAACAATGTAAAAGAGCTAATCCTGAAAACACGATAACAATCATTGGGAACCGTTGACGCGTTGTATTATATACATACCACATTTTTTAATGTCTCCCATGAGCGCTGCAAGTCATCTAAGTTGGCCACAGACTCAAACGTTGGGTCATATAATTCTTGGATTGGAGCTCTTGTGAGAGTTCCTCTTCCCATCTAAAAACACATTCAAACAGTGCCATTACAAATTAGTGATGAAACGCATGGCAACCAGATAGAACTACACTTATAAAGCCCCTAATTCATTGTTAGTCATGATGAGCTTGCAGGTACAGGCAGAGAATAGATATAGATTATTACTTTCCTTGGTTCAATTTTGACTTCTGCATTAATTGAATTGAATCAATTGAGAGTGCTTAGTTGAGTAAACAGGACAGATTAGAGAAATTATTTATGAATTTATTTATTATTTGAACATAAAAAGTATATGCAATTTTGCTGTTAGACCAAAATGATAATAAAAAAACTATAAAGAGAAAGAGGGAAGGCAGATACCTTGGTTATAGTGGCTTCAGTGTAAGTGATGGGAGAAGGAGAGCGACAGACAGGAGGAGAAGAAACCTCACTGTTAGTGCCCTCCTCCCCAGACTCCTCTGTTACAGGAGACAGGAGTGTGTGACAGCGGCCAGCCATCATCTGACAAGCCATGCAAGAAACATTAACAGAAAAGCAGACATGCAAGGTGGATTGGGAAAGATTAATCATATGCGATTTGTTTGTTTTTATATGAAATTGGCACAATGCACTTTTCAAAAATACACATCAGTCAAATTAAATCAAAAAACCCCTTTAGAATGCCATCACCAATAATGCAAACAGATTTGTCAGAACTATATTATGTGGTTTATTATGTTCTCTAACCATGACAGCTTGTGCTGAAGATTTTTTTGATTTCTCCCCATCCATCTCCTGCAGCCCCTCTGGAGGCCCCTCCACATCACTCACGGTCAGCAGCATGGTGGCATGCTTGGCCTTCACTGCCAGCATCTTGCATTTTGAGTTTAGTGAGGCAATCTGCTCTTGGTAACCTTTGATCTTCTGGGCCAGCTCCTATTCAAAATACAAAATGTGCAACTTATTATAGGGCTATGAGGAAATTTTACCTATAACACCACAGTACAGAGGATTGTAGTCAGTTGAATAGATTGTATAGATAGATAGAGATCAAATCAGTGTCCCTTTCTGTGTTCAATTCACATGTTAAGTTCTTGTCTATGTTGGTTACCTAGAAATTTATAAAGACATGCAAGCATGTCATACTTTATTTGTTATGCTTGTGTTAAACTGATGACTATTAAGGGTTCCTTTCCTTCAATTCCATTCTTCCTGCTCAGGAGAAGTGGTTTATTTGTGAATTAATGTTATATACTTCATGGTGAAGGATCTGGGCCTGCAGCTCCTGGATGTTGTTTGTGGGGATCGGACGGTCCTGAATGACACAGTGTGCTTCCTCTATCAGTCCCTGTAGGTCTCTCACTTCCTGTTCATATTGCTCGTACTGCACCACTGCTTCCTAGATTTAAAAACATGAAATTGCTTTGGTAAGGTTAGATGAAAAGTAAAACACCTCCAAAATGTTTTGGTTCTTTGGCAGAATTTAAAAAGAGTAAACCTCTCAAAATATGGAGAAAACTATATGAATCTCTCAGTTTATGCGAAACCTTTTTAAATCATCAAGCTTGTTTACTTGGCAGCACTGTGACTTAAGTTGCTAGCTGTGCCCTTCTACAGACACTATGCATTGCATATTATTCCAGAATGCAGGACAATATGACGTTACTACAATATGAAGTCACTGTGTTTTTCAGCAATAATGCCCCCTACTGTACCTGTAGGATGTTGCATTGCTGAATGGCCACATGCTGTAACTGACTGGCCTCTTGCTGCAGATGCAGTGCTGTGCGACAAATGGCAAGGTTGGGCATCACTTCCTCTGGGACCCGCAGAGCAGTCTGACACAGCTGCACTGCCTGCACCTGCTGCTTTAAGCTCTCCATATCTGCCAACAGACGCTGCAAAAACAGGGAAGGTTTACATTGTGTGAAACTGCTATAATGTGCAAAGTAAGGATCCGAGGTGCTTTGTGACAAATGACAGGCCATATCTTGCTTGTCTAGCTTATTTTCATGTGGCATGGTTACCTGTCTCTGAGCCAGTTGTTCTTTGAGGCTCTGGCGTGCCAACTCTGGTGATGTCAATGTAGCTTGGACCTGCTCCAAAGCAACATGTAGGGCCTTAACTTCATACTCCAGGGCTTCCATACTCTGAAGACACATTGTAAATGAGTCAATTATACAGTATATTAATCACAAGGTATGAGCTATAAATATGCTTCTTGTCAAATATAATAAAACAGGAAGAGAAGGCAATTCATAAACATTACAAACAAGTAATAGATGACAAATCTTTTTTTACCATATCTGCATCCTCCAAGCTCTGCAGTCGTGTCTTGATGCATTGCTGAAGCTCCTCAGTGTGTCGACTAAGTTCACAAACCTGTTGGCTCATGGACTCGACCTGCAGCACCTCAGACAGAAGCTCCACTTTTTCTGCCATTGATTCCAGGTCTCCATGGAGTTCCCGGGACTCACGAAGGACAGCCTAAAGCACATGGCAACAAGGCAGTGGATAAAAGGCACTTGTGGTATAGCCTCTTTTTTGGATTTCTCGGCAACCCGTGTAATGTGCGCAAAGGTAAAAATCCTGACGCGTCTGTGAACTGTGTGTGAATAAGCATGAGTCAAGCTCAAATCATGTCCATCCTTTTATCTTTCCTTTTATAAATAATATGGAGGGAAGAGAGACCAATAACACTTTGTAAAAAAGCTAAAATGTCCTGTCTGTTAACTATCACCATTGAACTTATGAGGATGCTCTCTGGACCCCCAACTCACCTGGTAAAGCCGTATCTGCTCCTGCAGATGAACAGAGGAGTTCCAGATGATGTTCGCCCTCACCAGGCTTTTGGCTTTCTCCGACCACCTCACAATGAAGTCTAGCATCTCATTATACTCATCTAAATAGCAGACAGCCTGAAGAACCAAGATATGACAGAAGCCGCATGGTTAAAGCACAACACAAACAAATAAAGTATGCTTGCCAGTGTCACATTTTTTAAATGCTGAAGCATAAAATAAAACAACATTTGCATTTGTAAAGGGGACCTGAAAAGCCAACCTTTTTAAGCCAGTTGTTCCTACAGTCTGCTAGCCGTGTTGTGTGGTGATGCATCTCTGACAGTTTGCTGATGGAGTCACTAAGCTGTTTGGCCAGCAGAGGATTTCTGCGGCCAAACTCTTGTACAGCAGCATCCAGTTCTGAAAGGGTGCGACCACAACTGTCCAAGTCCTCAGCCATGCTCTGAGAAGAGGAATGCAACATACATCATTTTTTAATCCTGATTATTTTGTATCTATAAGCCTTGAAGGATAGTATTTCTAAACCAGCTGTAGTCAACTATATGTCCACAGTTAGACCAAGCTGAAATAAGTTAACCCACCTTGACTTCTTCTTTGGCATGATCAACATCAGGAGATTTTTCTTTGAATTTAGCTGAGATTGCTTTGAGCTTCTCGGAAATGTCATGGATTCTAGAGCTGAAGTCCTCTTTTATTTCTCTGATTTTCTGAATTTCTCTCTCTTTCGAAAGAACCTAAAACATATTAAGAAATATTCATGACTACTTTACATCACAATTTAGATGATACAACATTTAAAGAGTCTATTAAGGTCTTTTTTACATTGAAAGCTTTTCAAATGATACCGTACCTGATCTTCAATAGCACCCAATGCAAGTGAGACCTCAGCCAACTGCATAGAGATTTCAGAGGGCAGTATAGTGTAGAGGTCCAGGTACTTGCTCTGTTGCTGCTCTGCTAATTTATCCACGTGCTGACGATAAGTGATCACTTCTCCATGTACAACCTATAATGGAACAAATGGAGTACCCATGTAACTTTTATTAGAAATAATAATATTCAAATAGAAGTGTCCTAGGGCTGACTCAAAGATAAAAGAAGATGGAAGAAGAAAGATGCTGTTTCCTTTTTTTAGATGTAAGATATACCTCAAGCTCCTGCAGCAGAGAATCAATGTCTGGTGTGGGATTGAGAAGAAGCTCTCTGGTCTCCTGAATCCAGGCTTTTACAACACTAAGTTCCTTCTCCACTTCCTCTCTGTCCCTTAGTTCCTGAGCTGCTTGTGCCCGCTTTGTCCTAGACTGTGTCAGGAGGCTGGAGGGCAAAGACAAAAAAAACTCTACTGAAGTTCTGTATAGCAAAATATAGGTAACCTGATTTAATTAAATAGAAGAAAATGTTATGTTTTCTAAAATCAAAATATTAAAAACAAATTGCTTTTATTTTGAATTTTACTAAAACATCTCAATTAAAACAATACTACTGGTTAGACAAATTTTAAGACAGATGTACTTTTTAATTGCAACAGTTTGTAGGTTTATCTTGTTGCTACCTTTCCATTTGGTCTTGAACAGCTCTAATCTCCTTCAGACTGGGCAGCTCATCCTGTTCAGTTGTTGGAGATGGCACTTCCACATCGTGCAGCAGGCTGAGAGCGTACTGGCGCAGCAGTGTGAGGGAGGAGAGCTCTCTCTCCAAGTCTTGGCTCAGCAAGTCATGCTGGTCCAACAGAGACTGCAGGGTGGCTTTGGAAGCCTTCTCCACGGCAGTGTCAGGGAAACGACTCTGGAGTTCATCAGAGACTGCTCTCACCTTCACCATCTGAACAAAAGGATTGAGAAAGTTTAGCTACTTGTAAAAAACTATACTTTTTATTATAAAGTAAATATTTTTCCTGTGGTCTGCGTACCTTCTCTCTAAAAGTCCTCCAATCCTGTGCTGTGTCCTCGAGTACTCTCTCTCGTCCCCGCGCCACGCTTCGTAGTCGTGTCCATCGCTGCCAAACGGTTGTCATGGAGCGACTGATGGTGGCCTTGCTTACATCACTTCCCACCAGCTCCAGCTGGGCAGCTTGCTCCTCTAAACCACTCAGCTTCTCTTGGAAGCCATTCACCAGTGAGACAAGGGACTGGAAATGTAAGAGACAATTCGTAAACTAAGCATTCATTGAAGCACCACACATTTGTTTTGTATGGAAAATGCCTTTGTTTTGGCCTCTCATACCCGATGACTGCATAGCTTATCTTCAGCCTCTTGGCTTGTGGCTGCCTTTGCAGTGGAAAACTCAGTCAGTTTCTTTTCAGCCTCATTCATAAGCTCAATAACTGTCTGCCTTGCCTCCTGGTATGACTTCCACTGAGTCACACAGCTGTGAAAAACAAAATATAGCAGAGGATTAAATGCCATTATTACCAAACGTTCTGTATTGTTGGGGTATACTACATTTGCACTAGGCGTGGGAATCACTTGCTACAGTACCTCCCAAAACCCCACGATAAATAGCTCACGGTACAGATAATATCAATACAGCAATGCTTCCATAATCAATATATTACTAGACAATCCTATAATGATACATCACAATATTGGTCTAATTATGAATACCAAATGCCCGTGAAAAGGTTAAGTGCCGATTTTCTCTCTTTTCACTCAGTAATTAAAACTACAGAACTATAGAGCAACTGTACTAGCATACTATAATTATTAATAAAAAAACATTTCTTTATAAAAAGGCACAGAGAAATGCAAATTTAGTTCAAAACCAACCTTAGTATGTAAAACCTGTATAAATTATATGCTCATACATTTTAAAAGCTTAACAAATTATTCTTTGTGTGTAAACTTTGACATATTTTATTGCTTAAACTTTTGAGTAATTACAAACTTGTTTTTGTGTTGATCTGGACACAAGCTCATTATTTTATTAACTAAAATATCAAAATTTGGCACCAGTGTATTGTTTCTTGTATCACACAAAGAAGGACAATGATATATTGCCGTTTTTTTTTTTTTTGTCCCAACCCTGACATGCACCATCATTTTGTTGTTCTCACTACCTTTGAAGGACATCCTGGTGACACTGGAGCTGATCTCGAACCTCCACGCCTCTCTGCTTGGCAGACTCCACGCTCACACAAAGCTGCTCTTTAGCTATGGGGTTAACCAGGTTCTCCAGCTGAGGCAGCAGGGCCTGCAGCTCCTCCAAGTGGATAAGGAACTCCTGCTCTGTGGCCATGATGTCTCCCTGCTGCCGGAGACACTCCTCGTAGTTCTCCACGTCAACGCCCATACTAGCTTGCTGCAGGAAGGACACGGCATCCTCCAGCCATTCACAGGCTGACTGCATCCTAAAGTGGTACTTCTGGCACAATCCCAAAGCGTCCTCCAAAGTAATCTTTACACAAAAGCAATGAAAAAAAAGAATCATCTTTTTAATATAAAATATAGATTCTGCCATAAATGCACGTATTCTAATGCTTCACAACAAATGACAAATCAAATACTGCATATGGGCATTAAGGTAACTATAACAAACAGCATTACAGATAAAGCATTTCACTAAAATGAATGGATGATTACCACAGAATACTGAATGTAATATTGTCCCACCTGTTTGGAGCACAGTGCTTTCTGAACGTCAGCCTGCAGCTTGGCCATTTCTTCTAGGCTTGTGTCTACGTGGGCTGGGACAAGCTCATTTGCGCTGATATACTCCTGTTTCTCCCTGCTACTAAGAGCAGCCACTATTCTCAGTTTTGACTGCACTTCCTCCTGCATGATTTGCTGCTTTCTGATCTCCTCCTGCACCTTCTCCACCCTCACATCAACAATCACAGCACAGCCCAGGTCATCCCTGACCTGTAGCAGCCAGTCCAGGGTCCTTTTCATCTCTGTCTCAAAGTCTTTACTTTGGACAAACCTGGTCTCACACTCTTCAATCAGATCCCCTACTGCGGCTTGCAGAGATCGCAGCTCGTCTTGCCACAAAACCACTTGCTCCTTGGAGGCATCATGGGCTGCTTGATCCACGCGGGGTGCAAGAGTGTCCATCTGCTCCATGAGCCTTGACAAGTGAGAGTTGGCACTCTGGAGACTCCCTGCTAGAGTGTGGTAGTTCTTCAGCCTTTCCTCAGCTGACTGCGTCTCTGCATTCACTTTTACCAGCTGCTCTTTTGTGGCCTTTAACTCAGAGTCAACCTGCATAGCCATTGCCTTGTGGTCCTCAAAAGATTCCAAGGTTTCATCCAGATGCTCTACTTTCTGTTCAACCAACCTCTTTAGGCCGTTGTACAGGCTCACAAGCAGAGTCATTTCCTCTGGGCGCCATGGTTGACCTGTGCTACGAAATCCCTCCTTCTTCTGGTTCAGTTCACTCACAGCTACACCGAGGTTGCTCAGGTCTGCCTGGATTGCTTTGTAGTCACTCTGCAAACTGACAACCTCTTCTGTTTGCAGCCCTACAGGCTGTGTGCCCAGACTATTGAACTGTTCCTCAAGCTCTTTCAGGGCTTTATGAGTGATGTCTATGAAAGAGGTGTACTCATTCCTTGTGAGAATGGCCTGCTGGATTTTCTCCTGTTTTTCTTTGGCTAGTGCTAATATGCTATTGTATTGGTGGGGGAGCGTGTTGAGTTTTTCATCCAAATAGCAGTGGTCTACTTCATTCAGACTGGGCAGTATTTCCTGACCAGCTCTTTGTACAATTAGGAGAAGATTCTCATATTCAATGGCCTGCTCAACTATCTGTTGATATTTTTGTAGCTGCGCTTCCAATTCAGCGTCTCCAACCATTAGATTGATTTCTGGGAACGTAACTATATCAGCTTGTTTTATCCACACGCATATTTTCTCTAAATCATTCTTGAAATACTTTCTGGAAACCAGTACTTTTTCCAGCTCCTGAAGTTTCTGGCCACACCTATGTAATGTTTTATCAAAGATGTTTTGTAACTCCTGCAACTTTGTGAGAATCTCATTCCTTTCTTCATCGCTGGCATCCCTCATAAGGTCCCTCCCCTGAGACCACAAGGAGGTCAGCTCGCTCTGATAGGCTTTCAGGCTGCTTTGGATGTTCCTGCATGTTCTGACCTGCTTGGCCAGGTCATCAGGTAACAAGGCAATGTACTCCTCCGCCTGGGCCTTCTTTTCATTCTGCTGGACCCAGGAAATGGACTGACTCACAGCCATCAGGAACTGTGTTCTTTCTGTGAATGCCTTGCTGAGGTGTTTTCTCCGCTGCACAACCTTTACACTCAGAGATTCCACTTCATTTTGAGTGTCAACAATCAGCTGTTGGAGGCGTTGCCGTTCACTGAGGCCCAGCCGGGCCAGCACCCGGTCAGAATCGCCCATGGCCTGTGCCAGCAGGAGCTGCTTGGCTTCCAACTCACTGCAGATGCTCAGGTGGTCAAACAGAAAGCTCTGAGCCAACTCTGGAGGAGGACTCATTTTCATGGCCTCAGACAGGGCAGGCTGCTGCTCTTCTGCCCAGTCCCGAGCTTCTTTCAGACGGGCTTCCACTTGGCCCATATCTTCCAGGGTCACCACTGAGTCCTGGATTTTCCTCTCAATTAGATTTTGCATCTGAGACCATCGCTGCTCAAAGTGGCTGATCTGCTCTTTTACCAGCTCCTTGTCATCCAAGTTTAAATGTTGGATGACTTTTTGTTTCTGTTCCTTAAGGTCCTCAATTGTGGCTTTTTGTTCTTCCAGAGTTACTGCAAGCTTCCGTAATGCCTCCAAATGCTGAGATGAACTTTCAGCATCCGTTCTGTAACACAAAAAAAAGGAATTTCACAAGTGTTATGTGGAGGATATGACATGACAAATATATAATATTTTGATCTAGAGAACTGAAATACAAACTCTGTGGATAATGTCTAAAATTAATTCCCAAGTTGATTGCAATGACAGCTTTGCGCTCAGTCTAGTGTAATGGCCCTACACAGAGGTCCACTATTCTTGATCCCTGAATTTTGTAGAAAGAGCCTTGACAAAGAAAATGACAATAGACAGCACAACTGGCATTTTCTTGCAGCCTAAAATAAAACATATCGATTTTGGTCTTGTCAGGAGATTAAAAGAATCAAAGCACAGCAGTATGTGTTGACTAAATGTTGTCTTGTTGTACAAACACACCTGGCCAGATTGTCCCACTCTTTGGACACCTGCTCAAACAGCGCCTCCACTGCAGTGATACAGTCATGGTATTCTTTAGACCTCTGCAGGTCCTCCTCTCTCTGGCTCTGCAGCTTGTTGGCCTGGTGACAAAGCTCAAGCCAGGAATGGCCCAGACGGTCAAGCTCTGCATGTTCTGGAGACTCTTGGCCACCGGTCAATCTGCTCACAGTCTCTGTCATCGTGGTCAAGGTACTCTTTTTAGACTGCAGTTGCTGGCTGCATTCCTGTGTGACAAGCACAACAGTGGTAGGTTACCCTTAATACATCCAACAGTAGGCCCTCCTCCCTTTAATCCCTACACAATCCAAGCCAAAATGTTGGATTAGATAAAAGTAACAAAATCACCAACACAATCATGTTTAGAGTCACTGTACTGTATAGTTGAGGTAAAATACAAACATGTAGACAAACAGCATATCTTCATTTTAATAAGCATTCAAAAGACATTTGATGAGGATGATTAAGGAAGAGTGCCCCTTTGTGTTCCGTATCAAGGAATAAACGGCTATGAAACTGTTCCCTACCTTGGCTTGAGACAGCATGTTTTGAGCTATCTTGGTCTCCAACTCCGCAGGCCTTCTGGAGAGGCTGAGGAGCTGCTGCTCCATATCCTGGAACAAGCTGCTCAGATCTTGCTTCTGTTCCTTAATCTCCCTCCAGCCCTCTGCGAGCTCCTGGGCACTGGACATTCTTTCCTCTATCTGCAAAAACACATTTACACCTTCCTACAGTCAATATTTGCAGAATTGTATATTGTGAAAAAGCCCACATTCTATACCACTCATGATATATCTTTAAATGATATATATATATACACACACACACACACACACATACACACTTATTATTTTATAATTTTATAATATAATATTATAATATTTTAATTATTAATATAAGAAAATGTAGTATAGATCAATATAATATGTACTGACCGTGAGTTTGACCTGCTGGACCTGAGCAGCTGTCACTCTCACAGCATCATCAGACAGGTCGCACACAGAACACACTAGGTCCAGGTACGTGCTGGCCTGCTCCTGAAGGGCCCTGTTGTGCTTTACCTGTGTGAGCAAAAGTAATTGATTAAAATAAATTATACAAAAATAACCTCCCGCCAACTATTGCTTTCCAAGAGTAGGCACAATTTTACTGTGTCAGTTACCTGCTTTAGTGCTTCCTGCAGACCAGATGGTCCCTGATCATTGAGCTGAAGCTCCTCCTGCACTGCGGAGAGCCAGGTTTGGCTCTGCTGGAGAGTGTCCTGATGGTTCACGTGTTTCTGCAGCTCCCGGTCCAGACTCTGGTATACCTGATAAACAAGGTGAGGTAAGACCTTAACTACCTTTATATCATAAAAAAATAAATTCTGAAAATGATCAAATAGACAGGTTTCCTAGTTAGAAGAAAATTAAAAAGATAAAATATCTATAGTTGCAGTGTACTCACACGTTGGGCAGTGCTGCAAATGGCAGAGTAGCTATCTCTGGTTCCCTGTTGGTGAGCCTGGACTTGTTGACTGATCTTAGCTTGAACTTGGTCTGTACAGCTGGCTATGAGACCTTCTCCTTTCTGCTTTAAGCTGGTGAGACGCTCCTCAAAACTGGCAATTTCCTCCATTATTGCCTTAAAAAACAGGTATTTTAAAATACATGTTAACAAAAGTAATCCATGTAATTGTAAACCAACTTTTGAAGTCATGTAATGATGTAAACTGAACACCTAATGTTACAGTAAAAGAAAAACTGTAGGACAACGTTACCTTGTGTCGGGCAAGATGCTGAGTGGCCATTTCCATACCGCTGGTCTGCATGGAGTCTGAGGTGACCAGTCTGTTGGACATCTGTAAGAGCCATTTCTCAACCTCTTGCAATTCACTGTTGTAATCCTCGTGCTCCTTTACCCACTCAACAAGATTCTGGACCTGTGTCTGAAACACAACACACAGCCAATCTCAGAAATTCGATTAGATGTATAACATGTAATCGTTAAATTAAAAAATTAAATTGTTCTTGACAGATTTCTCATGTGAGCCGCTATCCAATGCTGACTACCTAAATTACACCTTAGCAGAAACAGCATACAGTTGTAGTGTTCATACCTTAGCTGCTAAGCAGAGATCTTGGTAATCAGCCTGCAGCTTTTTCATGTTGTCACTTATAATGGGGTCGTGGACTGTGTTGAGCAGGGCCTCTCCTTTCTCAAAGACAGATTTCACAGCTGATTCATGAGACTGCACTGTCTGCAGGATGGTCTGCAAATATTGAAAGAAAGCAAAATATTGTAGATAAAAATAATTAAGTTTCTTTTCACTGTATTTCCGAGAGAAAAGATTAAACAATATTAAGTACCTTGTACTTTGCTAGCTGAGCCTTCTTCTGGTAGAGTTCAGCTTTAGGCTCTACACTTGATGCTAAAAGGTTTTTGGTCTCCATCACCCACTGGGCCTGGGACTTGTATTTATCCATAAAGTCTTTAGAGAGTGAGATACATTTCTCGAGGGAGCTATGCTCTGTTCGCAGAGCTTCCATCAACTCCTTTAGTTGTAGGAGGCGGCTGTCCACCTCCTCCTTCAGCTGCTCTGCTTCAGGCTCCTCCAAGAATGCCATGGATCGCTCTGTCTTCTCCCTCATTGTCTTCAGGTAAGAGTGACCCTGCTCCATGTCTGCCTGAAGAGCCTGAAAGGTACATGTGATTGTGTTGTTAAGTTCTTAACAGATATCACATTTCTGAGTCTGATAGTAATTTCCACAGATAACATATGTCTTAAAAAATCAGCAACAACTTAGTCAGGCTAGACTAGTCATGTACAATTATGTTGGAGTCACATGTTGTGAATGTTGTTTACAGAGCAGTCAAAAAATACAGAAGATAGGTGCTCTATGTGAAAGAGTTTACCTCTAGTTTTTTCATCTTTCTGTCCATAGCAAAGCGGTCCACTACATCAACACTGATAGCCACAGTGCTGAAGTTATTCTGAGCTGCGCTGAGCCAATCTGAGAAAGTGTTGAACACACACTGGGCCTCTTCAATGCAAGACACCTCCTCTTGGAGCTGTTTGATTGTCTCCTGCAATATAAAGGAAGGGGGAAAAAATTATGAGAGAAGAATGCAAAGGATAGCTAATTGACGAGATGATGTCTTTCAAAGAATCTGTCAAATTACAGATTTACAACAAAGAGTTTTAAACAGACATTCTGGGTTGGCTGCTGGAACATTTCAAAGGTCTCAAGCAACCAAGACATAACCATTAACAAAAACATAGAGAATAGGTATAAGAATATACTATACGTGTATATATATGTATATACACTACCGGTCAAAAGTTTGGGAACACTTAGAAATTTCCATACCACTCCTTTATAGACAGAATACCAGCTGATCTGAGTTGATGGCTGATCTTTAATGCAATATCTAAATTACCCATTATCAGCAACCATTCATCCATTGTTCCAAAGGCACATTCTGTTTACTAATCTGAGTTCATTTAAAAAAACTAACTAGAAAAACATTGGAGAATCCTTTTGCAATTATGTAAGTACATAATGTAATCTGAAAACTGCTGCCATGGTTAAAAAACAATGCAATAGTGATCTCAGCTGGTATTCTGTCTATAATGGAGTGCAAAGGAAATTTCTAAGTGAACCCAAACTTTTGACCGGTAGTGTGTATATATATATATATATATATATATATATATATATATATAATATATATATATATATATAGAAAGAATATATATATATAATATATATATATAATATATCTATATAGAGTATAGAGAATATATAGATATATTAGTTGATACTATTGCTATGGATAAAACACATCTTTACCAGGGTAAATGCAGAAGCAGAGCAGGACATGGTAGCGGGCTGTAATCTGGGTGGCTCTGGAACTGATCCGGCTGCTTATATGGGTCTCATCCAGAACCTGCTGAGCCAAGAGACTGAGGCCCTCCATCTCCTCTTGATAAACCAGCACTTCCTCCTGCCAGGTCTGACCGAAAAAGGACCATTAAATATGTCTGAATGTTGCTTCCAATTCAGTTTCAACTTGTTGCAAGATTCTTCTTTTGATTGTCATGTTACTGAAATGACCTACCCTGATTTAAAATTTGTTTTTTTCAGGGTAACTAAAACAGCATTGAACACTATGCATAGTTATTCAGATGTGTACAACAGTGCAAACATGTCATTTTGCATAGCTTCTGTGCATGTAACACTAACTTTTATTAGCTGGAGTTGAGCATCTTTGGTGGTACAGTCAGACCGCCGGTGGCTACGCAGTTGTGCTTTGGTCTCCATGCCCTTTAGCCAGCTGTCAAGACGCTGAAACTTCTGGTCCATTTGCCGGAGTTTGGCCAGAGCACTGTTAAGCTGAGCCCGGGTGTCGGCCAACCGCCCCTGGTACAACTTCCACTCCTGTTGCAGAGTCTCTAGCGCTCGGTCTTCGATCTGAGGCAGGCCCCAGGAAATGGCCAACTCTCGACTGACCAACAGGGTGTTTAGCAAAGCCTGGCCCTCTGTACAGTGCAGCTGCAGTTCCTGTAGTTACATAGATGTGGTTTAACATATTTAGCTCTTTAAACTTTCAGAAAATATATTAACTGAATAGAAATGTTCAGACCTGTAGCTTTTGCAGAGTCTCTTCCAGCATATCAACATCACCCTCCAGTTGGGTGTAGCAGCCAAGCTTCTCTTGTTCTTGCTCCAGCCAATCCTCAAATAGTTGGAGGCCCCGCTGATACTCCTGGTGGGCTTTCACCAGCTCCTCCGCACTGCCTACTGCCCTCTGAGGCAACAATGAAGATAATGATACAGAGTCATAGTGTGATAGCAAATTGGTTACTTACTTTGACAACAGGTTTGTTGATAGGCAGCCATTGCCTTGAATTGTTTACATTTTGCACTCAAACTGTGTTTTCAGGAGTGTGATGCTCTTTTCCTTAATCAACTTAATAATAACTACAATAGATAATTATAAGAAGCAATTAAATACAATCTTGTAAAGATTGAATTTACTTTTGTAAATCTCTGTTGGACATCACTTTTAATACAGGTACCCAAAAATAATCTGTATCTAAAGTTAAAATATATTTCAACCAAGATTCACTGTTTGGCACTGTGCACATTCTGTGTTAATTACCATGGCATTCTCTTTGATAGTGTTATAGCGCTCTTGTAGATCTTGGAGCTCCAGTTGTGTGACATAGTTCTCAGCGATACTGGCACTCTTTGCAGTGATGGTGTCCAGCAGGGTGCTATGGCTGAGCACTTCCTCATGCAACAACTGAAAAAACAAGGGTACACTATCAATCAATTGTGCATGTTTATCATTCACTTATGTTCATGACTTGAAATATTTAAAGTTTAAAATTCCAAAGTATTCTGCATTTGTAAGTCTATCCATCCATCCATCCATCTTCATCCGCTTTATCCGGTATCGGGTCGCGGGGGCAGCAGCTCCAGTAGGGGACCCCAAACTTCCCTTTCCCGAGCCACATCAACCAGCTCCGACTGGGGGATCCCGAGGCGTTCCCAGGCCAGGTTGGAGATATAATCTCTCCACCTAGTCCTGGGTCTTCCCCGAGGGCTCCTCCAAGCTGGACGTGCCTGGAACACCTCCCTAGGGAGGCGCCCAGGAGGCATCCTTACCAGATGCCCGAACCACCTCAACTGGCTCCTTTCGTAAGTCTATATGAACTTAACTAAATCACATTTATCCTTTTATAGTATGCAGCATGACTGAGAATATTGCAGTACCTTGGCTTTGCTCAGATTAGCAGTTTTGTCTCTCATCTCTGGGCACTGTTTATCAGTGGGGCAAAGACTCTCCTCCACACGCTCCATCCATGCCACAAACTGGCGTACATCCTCCTGGTAACTGGTCCATTGGGACAGGGAACCCTCTAGCTGACTGCCAATTTTTAAGAGTACAACAAAGTCAGACAATTGTGCAGTAGTTTTAGTTGTAGTAATAGCAGCAATACAAGACTTGGCAAAAAATACTAGTGGCAGCAAGTTTAGGAAAAACCTTTTGCAGACACTACTGTTGCTGTGAAGCTACAAAAAGGCAGTTTGAAACACATTCTTAAGTATTGGTGGTGATAGAGAATAAACCTTTTGCATTGGATTGAGGCGGAGAGCAGGGCATCCCAGGAATCTTTTAGGTCTTCTATTTGTTTTTGGAGTACAGGCACTCCCTCAGCTGAGGTGTTTCTCTGAACCGATTCTCCTTTTGTGATCAGCATTTTCAGCTGGATCTCCTTCTCCTGACGAGCAGTCAACAGGGCCTAGTGCAACAATGAGACATGGGAATTAAATACACCCCTATTATGGCTTTTGACAGTATTAACTCAAAATTCTAAAAACTGCTTCTGACTTTTATACCTCCAGCTTGATCATCCTGCTATCGAGAACATTTTTGTCAGAAGTGGGGGCGCAGTAAGTCTGCAGCATGTGGCTGGTGTCAGCCACCCAATTCTGCAACTCCTTCAACCCTTGGGAGAAAAGCTGGTGCTCAGTGGCTATTCGGTCAATCCTTGATGTCTTCTCCTACAGATCCACATAACAGCACAACCAGAAAATGATCCCCTATAGGATTTAGAATCTGAATACACAGCAGGCTCAACCTGATAATTGCACATAGTCTGATGAATAAAAGACATAAAGGAAATTAGCATGCATATTCTATTCTCTGTATAAGTATTTAGTTGTGGTGATTTAGTACGTTTACTGTTTATCACTGTGAAATAATGTTAAGTCAGAGCTCGTTCCAGTCTAGTGCCTCTGTCTTCTCTTGAAGTCCACCCCCAGAAAAGCCCAAGTGCACAAGCAGAGTGGAAAGGCATTACTGTACCTTGGTCAGGTTGGTTAAAGCTAGGTACTGAGCAGAGAGCTGCGAGACACGGTGCACAAAACCCTTGCCGGCCGCGTGTTCATCCCACAGCAGCTGGGCCTTCTCTTTCAGCTTGTTCAGCTGAATCTTGTGAGAGGCTAACTCCTCAAGCACAGACTGGAAGAGCACAAGCAGGTTATTTAAGAGGCTTGCAGGCTGACACACAGTAAAAGAAAATCAGACACAGGCCGAGGGGTTAGAGATGGCAATATGGCAACATGGCAAAAACAAAAGAGGATGAGACATTTGGCAATGTTAATGTTGGTAAAGCTCTCGGTGGTCATAACATACAATCAAGACATCCTAAACACTGTTAAGAGAACATAAGAAAGTAGCAAAGCAGAAAGATGGCAGTCATTCAAAAAGTATGCAACTGGCAGTTAGTATAAAGTGTTGGGAGTGCTTCCTAAAAGAATAATAGCAATGCTAAAACACAGTTACATAGCTGGAATGGTGAGTTTCTGTAAATGACCGGAATAGTCGAGTTGGCTCTCAAACACAGATGGTTGTTGTTGCACTTGAACATGAGTGGTCCTGAACATGAGGGGTGTTTCAAGCTAAGCCGACATTAGCACCTGTAGCTTGTGAAGCTCTTGCTTCTTGGCTGTGAGATCATGGAGCCTTGTGCAGCTCTGGTGTACAGCGAGTTCTGTGGCGTTCAGGCACTCCTGAAGAGGTTCGGCACTTGCCTCAAAATCTTTCATCTGAGACAAAATGTTCTGAAACACACAAGACAATATAAAGACACTATTTTGATGTTTTCTTGACTTAAAATATATTAGGATACCATTCTTATAACAACCCCTTATTGGTAAGAAGGTACATTTTTGGTGCTTACTTGTAAACTTGTCTCTCTGTTGTGCAGGTTGGTCATCATGTTTTTCCAGTCCTCTCTGGCAGTGTTCATTTTAGCCCGAACTGCGTCAACTTTGTCCTTGGCTGCGGTACTACAGACAAGTTCCCCGTTCACAACCACAGCATTGAGCTTCGACTGACCTTGATCCCTGTCACTTAGAAACTCCTGAGGAGAGAAGCAGAGAGGAGTTGACAACTCAAGCATGTAGTGACACTGTTCACCTTCAGTTCATTCAGGACAAAGATGTAAAGGTAACCTTTCATTGTAACAGAATGCCTTTTGGTGTGCAGTATGCTCTGCTTATGTGATGCTCTGGAACAAATTGTATTCTGACAGAACCTAAGATACACATTTATTGATTATGAACACATGTAAAAAAATAAATAAAAATAAAACAAACATTCAAAATCCATGTAAGACTAAATGCAAGTAGATGAAAAGACTGGGGAGATGGAGAAGTTACATTGAATAGGCAGCAATGTAGCAATGAAGATGCAGATATCCGTGTTATTGTATTCAGACTAAATAAGCACCAAATGTTTATATGGACCACCAATTGTAAGAGATAGGTTGTGGATATATGTGACTGTATGGAACATGTGGCTATGAATTCCTGTGTAACTGTGAGTGCCTACCTGCCTGAGGCAGAAAGTTATTTAGTTACAGTTTATGTAATTAAAACACACCAACAAATTGTTGCATATCAAAAAGCTGATTGAGTTGGTTCCCTCATTGGGACTAGAGGTGGAAAATACCAATCTGCTAGAACCTGGCACAACGCGTATTTTCTTGTTGTACAAGATTAACGTTTTAATGCGATGTTCCATCGCATACTGTACTGTATTCAGTACTGTACCTGAATCTTCTGCAAGCTAGATGAGGCCTCATTGAGATTTTGAGGTACGTCAAAGCACTTGGCCGTGTTGATCTTGGCATTGACCAACCATTGCTGGAACTCTCTGAAGACTGAGCGGTACCCTTGTTCCAGCAGCTTCTCTTTGCTCTGGCACTCCCTGGACGCTTGGAGACTGAGACTAGAAACAAGTCATATATCACTGTTAATCAATTTAGAGATCCAAACATTTTCAAGTTCTTTGGTCTCAGGCTTCTTGGTTCTTGTTGGTTTGACCATAGGTTGTTGAGGCTTTGAATCTAACAGAGTGACCTGTGATCATGTGTGAATCATATTTACACTTTTCTTACCTGTTGTATTCCTTAATGAGAGCAGACACTCTCTCAGACTGTGTGCCCATTTCCCTGGAGAATCGGCACAGATCATTGAGTTGAGTCTTCAGACTTTCAGACAGGGGCTCAGTTTTGACAAGCTCCTCCAAAGTGTCCTGGGTAGAAAACAAACAACAAACCACTGATACAAATGAACAATAGCATTTCATATGAATTAGTCACCTACTGCCATCACTGCTTGTTTTATTGGCAGTTTATTATTGGAACTAAACTAAGCCGAGACCTACCTTTGCTATCTGCCAGCCTTTAACAGCCTCCTCTCCTTCATTTTTTTTCTCTGCTTGAGCCAACCGCAGACGCCAGTCCTTAAGCTGACGGCTGAAGTCATGCAGGTCCTGCTCCAGCTGTGCTGACAGGCTACTGAACTCTTGTTCAGAGCTGGCTATCTGGGAGAGGGCAGTCTCCAGACTAGCACGTGTCTGCAGTGCACCCCGTTCCCACTGGTCCCATGATGAAAAGAGGGCTGCTTCCTCTCGCTCCATAGCCTCATAGCCCCCTGAGCCAGTGTGATCTCTTGACACTGCCCCACATCTTTGAACCCGGTTCAGTCTCTCTCTGCCTCGCTGCTTAGAGTCAAGCAACTCCTGAAAAGTCCAAAAGCGATCACAATTGTCACCTCTGTCAAAAAAAATAAATAGTTATGAGTAAAGTAACTCCCAAGAGCCAGCTGAACTGGTTTGAACAGCTGGTAAAGATGCATCCCAGGTGCCTCCTGGTGGAGGCATTTAGGCAACAATCGATTGGGAGAAGACCCTGGGTATAAACATAAAATGCTTTGGAGGACAAAACATCTCTCAGCTGGATGGGACCAGGAGACAGATTTTTTCTCACCTGCACCTTGGAGAGCTTTCTTTTAATGGAGACTGAGTCTCCTGACAGATCTGACCAGCGCTGAAGTTCCTCTTTTGCTGAAATCAGCCAGTCATTGAAGTCTCTCACAGCATCAAGATACTGCTCGTGCTCAGACACAATGCTTTCCATGGACTGAACTTTACCCTTTGTGGAAGAAAAAAGACAATGTAAAGATTAAATACCAGATATGGATGAGGCACTGTCGCAACATGAATGTGTGAAATAGAAATAGCATTTGAAAATATTTGAATGTATGTTTTAGACTAATACTGTGGCAGGGAAAGTGGTTTGCCAGTTTGCAACCTTGAAAGTTTATGTGTTCAATCACAGTTAAAGTTAATTTAATATACTGACATTTTATCTCATATTGCTTAATGTAACCAGTCTCTCAATTCTGGCAATGATGTGGCCACTTAGACCACCTTGCAAAAAAAGCTTGTGCTTGTATTTAGATCACCTTGACAACAGCTGAGATATCAGCAAAATGTGCATTGAGCTCCGCCCTCGATTCAGGTCCAAATGTCTGGTCAGCAGTTTTTTCATGCATCTCCACTGCTTTGTCTGTCAGGCGTGACAGTGCTGCTGCATGAGCGTCCACATCAGCCTGGATGGCCCTGAGGCGCTCCAGCAAAGCCGACTTCTCTTTGAGGCCTGGCTGCTGAGGCAGAGTCATCCCCACCTCCTGCTCCACTGACTCCATCCACTGCTCAAGTTGGCTTTTACTGTCCTGATAGCTGGTCCACTGGGCCACTGTCCACTCCAGACGACTATGGACAACAATAAAATTTTATAAGAAAATTAAGCAGTGCATTTACCCTCAATTATGAACTATGTTAGTGGGTGTTATCATCACTCTGCCTGACTGTTCTTCCAGGGTGCCGACGATTGCCTACCTGTGGCAACTCATGGAAGTCATCAACATATTGGCCCAGGCATCCTTCAGGCTCTGTAGCTGTGAACAAATGGCCTCCTGCCCCTCCATTCTGTTGTGCTTCAGGACCTGTTCTCCTTTTCCTACGGTCATGTTGAGCTTCACCTCACCTTCACCCTTCATTAGTAGGATATCCTGCATGTTTAAAAGCAAGAAAGAGCTATGAAATACTGACATAGACATACTTTGTTAATCCTGCAAGGGGAAGATAATTCCTGTGTTTGAAAATTTATTTTCCAGAAAATAAAGAACAATATTAATGGTTAAGGACATTATTCACTGACCTGTACAAGACCTAGTCTTTTCTCCAGAGTCTCTTTATTGCCAAATGTGCTGTTGAGAGTTGCCAGGCGCTCCTGGGCTCCGTTAAGCCAGGCCCAGGTAGTCTGCAATGTCTCTTCAAAGGCCTGTTGCTCCTGTAAAGTGAGCTGGCAGCTGCGCAGCCTCTCCCTCCCACGCCTCAGTAAGGCCTGGTGCTGTGACTGCAGCTGAGCTGCCACTCTTGTCTCACTACCATCTCCTCGTCCGCCTTCATTCAGTGCTTGGCCCTCTTGACACAGACGCTCAAATGAATCCCTGCAAATTCAAGTTCAAGTTCAACTTTATTTATCCTTAGAAAACCTTAGAAAAAATTTAGTGGTCAGCAGGATATCTAAAAAAACACACATACACAGAAAAAAAAGCACCACCAGATGCAACATTGCATGCAACAACATTGTAAACACAAAACAGGACACACATCAATACATCAATGGAGACACTCCTTACTCCAAAACCCCCAAAGTAAACAGGTCACTATGTCATAATGAACAATGACAGGAATAAATTGATAAATAAACATGTACTGTATAAAGATTTCATAAGATGTTACTCAAGTGAATTTGGGTTCCTGATAGGCACAGGAATAGAATCCCAGGTACGTCTAGTTCTTAACATGGGTAGCCTAAAACGGCAGATTAAACTCCCCAAAGAGTGGGTGATCATAGCAGTTTAAAATTTGGTTAGCCTTACCCCTGACCCGTTTATCATATATGTGTTGTGGCTGTGGTAGCTGTACCCCCACCCAACCACCTTAGATCCTACGTTTACCTGCTTTGTTAGCTTACGCTTTTTGGTCATTGAAAGACCACCATACCACACCACAATACAAAATGTTAAGACTGATTAAATAAAACACTGGTAAAATAAAGTCATCAGAGTCCTGCACACGCTAAAGGATTTCATTTTCCTCAAAAAGAAAAGTCTCTGTTGGGGTTTTTTACAGGCAGCATCTGTGTTGTTCTCCAAAGATAATTTTCTGTCAATGATGGTACTTAAATATTTATATTTGTCTATTGTCTTAACAGTCATGTTCTGAATAACAGTTTGTGCATTGTGCTGTGATCTATGGAAATCAATAATCATACCCTTTGTCTTGGAAAAGTTGATAGACAGATGTTTTCACACCACGCAATGAAATCATCAACTAAAGGACCATGCCCCTCCTCATCATTGTTCAAAAGGCTCACTATAACAGTGTCATCTGCAAACTTCACACAGTGCCTATTCTCATACTTACTCCTACAGTCATTTGTTTATAAAATAAAAAGCAGTGGTGAAAGAACACAGCCTTGAGGAGAGCCTGTGGAAGTAAGGGCTTTTGAGTATAAGGGAAAGGATTCAAATTTAATTAAGCTAAAAAAAAAAAGAGTACTTCAATGTTTGATTGGGGACAAGTATTAGGGATCCTTTTGGAGACATTCAAAGACATTGAAAAAAATTAATTGTCAATTTTCTTTTCTTAGTAAATACACACTTGAAGCAGATAAAGCACCTTTCTTTGAGCACTTCCTGTTGATATTCCTCCACCTGCTCGAGCACAGCCTTTTCAGGACCACGCTGCTTGGCTTCAAGCAGATCTGTAGTCATCCTCTTTTCCATGTGCTCCAACCACCACCTGAGCTTCTTAAGGCGACCCTCAAACCTACGAAGAATTTACAATACAATATCAAATAAATGGTTGGCTTACAAAGTGCTTTACAGACCTGGTTTGTGTGAGTCTCCTACCCCTTCATGAGTGATGCACTGTCTTCCAGGATCTGTTGGTTCTGTCTGCACTGCTCCACAAAACTGTCCCAGTCCTGCTGGATGGAGGAAAGGTGCTGCTGGACTTGCCCAGCGCTTGCTTTGGGAAGATGGAGTAGGAGCTTCTCTCCTTCCTCACAGACCTGAGTAAGACGTACTTCACCGTCCTCCACACGATCCATGGCGCCCTGACAGAGAACCCACATCACTTTTAGCTTTGTATTTGTAACTCCCATCACATAGGATGTTTTTGAATAAGGGATTTTATTTTTTCATTACAACAGGTGTAAATAAGAGCACATTCAAAATTCTACTCTCATCTTCATCAAATACTATAATTTGGTGAACAGCTACTTCAGTGTTTCAGTTTTACCTTTAGTTTCTGCAGTTTCCGTTCCACAATTTGAGTGTCTCCAGATCTGTCAGAGCACTCTTTTACAATCTCCCTCTGTTCTGAAAGCCAACGATGGAACTCCTGAACTAGATCTGAGGAGGCAGGGGGAGAAAGAGAATTAATATCTGGCGTAGATTCAAACAGAACAGGAGGTAGTGCAATTGTTTTATGTATTGTTAAATATTGTATTGTTTAGAACATTAGAATTACAACAGTGTGGCACGTAAGCTACCACATCAAGTGACCTTGGGGCTTTTTTGCCTTTATTTAGTACAGCTGATGATTTTGACATGAAAGGTGGGGGGGGGGGGGGGGGGGGGGACAAAATGGAACAAATGTGGCGCACACTCAACCAAGTGGGCTACACACTTTCTTCAGATTAGTTCTTTGGATTTCTTACCATTAAACTGCTGCTGAAGACAGTTCTGCAGTGATGCCAGCGTTCTGGCAGATATCTGGTTCACAGACTCATAAGTCTTGATGAGGTCAGTGAGAGCAGAACCCAAACCAGCCAGCTCTTCAGAGGGATATTTTCTACACAAGGTGTTAAGGCTCTCCCTCGTGGAGTCAATACTCCCCTGCTGATTGTGCAACTCTTTCTGAAGGTCCTTTAAAACATGTTAAAAACTGAGTTTAGTTTATAAGCTTCCTTACCTCCTCAGGTCTGTCTGAACAAACAAATCACAAACCAGTGACAGTGTCAAGATCAATTTGTATCCCAAACACTTCTATTGAAATCCCCTTTTCTTATGTTTACACAAGTACATTGCATACATATTAAACCAAGCTTCAAGAGTTGTTCAATGTCATTGTTATTTAGGATGCACCTTCACTCTGCAGATGTCCTCAGGATCCGATCCAGTGGGAGAAGAAACAAGGGAATCCTCCATACTTTTTAGCCATGCAGACATCTGTGAGATGTAATCTTCCAGCTGTCTCCTTTGAGAAGTAAAGTCCATGAGGTTTCCCCTGGCCTGCTCATGTAGCTTCTGAACTGTGTTAATCTTTTTACGAAGGTCATTTTCCAACACCTGATGAAAGTAGAATAAAGATTTGTGGGTTGCACACATGCATGTAAAGGGGAGGACCTGCGGGGTCAGGGGTTAATATGTGTTGGTCAATTAGTGCAAATGTAGTATCACTTGTGTAATACAGTACAACCAGAAAATCAAAATTTAGATTATAAAAAATATTTAGTACCTGTAATTTAGCAGGGGTCTCTTGATTTTGAGTGCACTTCTTCAGCTCTGATACTTTTCTCTGCAGGGTGTCAAGTTTCTGCTCCTTTTCGCCCATTTCAGCCTGTGGATGTTTGAAATTAGAAAAATATGTATTACACCCCCTCATTTCTTGGTTTTCTTTGGTAATCTGCATAACACTATATCATACTTATCAGGTACCAAAGTAGGTAGAACTAATTTATACCTGGTTTTACTATATCAGAAGTCTTACCTGTAACATGGATAGCCTTGCAGACACCCTCTGACTGTCATTTAGGTTGTTCAAGCTCTCATTTAGTTCAATCACACAGCTGCTTGTCCAGCTCTCAGTGTCCTCACTGATTTTACGCACATCCTCCCACAGAATCAAACTCTGGTTCAGGCGATCAATGTTATCATCTATCTTCTCAGACACCTAAAAGTGGATTAAGTCACAAAATCTTATAATTTTAGATCACAAAGCTCAAAATTTCAATTGTGTTTTGTTTATTAGTGTTTCTAGACAAATTCATGTATATAATTACATTTGGCAATTCTGATTCCTGATTGAATATGTGAAAGAGCAAAAACTTTAAACTCTTTTGCACTTCTGACCACTAAGGACAACATTATGTGGGCTAAACAGAAGAGTGGTCTTTTGTACTTGTAAGGACACCCAATGCCTTATTAAATTTGGTGTGAGGAGATGTAGCAAAAACCACGTTGGTTAAAGCTTTAACCTAGCAGTATTTCGTATTCTTTTTGACAACAATTCAACACATCAGACTTACATCCAGCCATTGATCAACAAGTGTCTCCATGTCCTTTTTCATCACTTGAGTGTCACACTCGGGGATCTTCTTCAATTCAATCACCAATTGTTTTCCTTTACTGGAAAACTGGTCCAGTTCATGTTGCTTGCTAGCCATCTCTACCTTCACTGCCTCGTGCTACAGATAAAGTAAAAACAGCAAACCCTTACAGCATTCTGATGACCAATCATAGAGACAAAACCAAGAACTAAGATACTTTTTTTCTGGATTTGTACAATGAACAGTTTAATTACAAGAAAGTGAGATGATATAATTTGAACTGACCTTGGTTAGTGACCTTCTGGTTTCCTCATGGTCCTTTAAAACGGAGCTTATCTCAACCAGAGGTTCAGTGTTCTCAATAATGCTGCTGATGGAGGATTTCAGGGATTGGTATTCTCGCATAAGCTCCACAAGGACATTGCACTGTTCCTGTCTGTCAAAGAGAGAGAGAGATCGTGTATTACCCATACAAGATTATGTGAATTAACTGTAAATATAACATGCAATAAACATATAAAAAATGCCAACAAACAACAAAGTTTTTCATTGCTTGAACCTTTCACATCCCAGAAGTGATGTAATGTAAGAAGCACAATGCACTTTAAACAATCAACCATATACGTCATAATTACACCAGAGAGTCTAAAGCTCTAAAAATTGATTTTTGACTCATTTACATCCACGTCAATGGCAAAAAAGGAACGTAAATAAGAAAAGAAAATGACTAACCATGACTATTTCTCCCAGTAAGATCTGTTTTTTGTTCTTTCTTAGTATTGATTAGTTTTTGTTTTGAGTAAGGTTTTTTGTCTTTTACCCTGTACTTTCTGATAATGCAATATTTCCTGACTCATGAAAAACCCTCTCCCACTCCCTCAGTACCTCTCTGTGATGAGCCTCTTGGTGTCCTCCCATGTGGTCTCCAGCAGGCTGATTTCCCTCAGTACCTCCCCAGCCAACTCAGCATCTCTCTGGGCCAGCTGGTTACCCTTGTCCCTCAGCCACTGCTCCTCATGCTGGTGTGACTGTAGCTCATCCTCCAGCTGATTAAAGAACCTAAGCCTGACAAACAGAAGGACAATACGTTGGTGTTGCACATGTTCTCATAAAAAGACGATGTAGTGCACATTCATGTAGTTGCTGGTGCAGGACAGAAAAGTTAATGTAGAAAGAAGGTAAAGTTGGCAACAGCTCAATGCTCTGAGAAATACTTTGTTTTAAATTATAGTATTGTTCAAATACAAATCTGTATTTGTATCTGATAACATTCTTATAATGTTTTACCTTTGTTGTAGCACATGCAGGCTGGGTTCTTTAAAGCTCTGGTTGTCGACTTTTTCTTCAATGTCCTCCACAGCTTTGAGCAGCTGTTCTTTACGCTGTCTAAATGACGTCCAGAGAGCCCCCAGGGCCTCTGCTTCACTCTGCTTAGTACCAAGCAAGTTCCTCACTGCATCCAGCTCAGCACTGAGCGAATCAGCCAGCATGCGGCATGACTTACGAGAACCCTCATCAGCACCAATGTGGAGATGGCTTTTGCAGAGGCTGCTGTCCAGATTAACGGCTAGAGTCTCGAGCTGGCTAATGTCTGGGACAATAGTGGCCAGCTCCTGATGCAGCTCCTCTACTCTTCCACGGTCCCAGCTCCCAGCACTCTCCACAGTCTGCCTCAGACCCCGCAACACCCCTGCAGCCACACCGTGGGTCTGCAGAAAAGCCTCAAGCCTTTCAAGGCACTCTAACTGGAGCTCAGCTATGTGCTGGGCCTCCAGGTAGTGCTGCAAACAGCTGTCTGCTCTGCTGCGGAGGAGCTGTACATCACTAGGCTCACAGAACTTACAGAGCTTCTCGGTCTGCTGCTCTAAACTCAGTCTCACACTGGACTGCTTCTGTAACACCGCCTGGGTCTCCTGTAAAAGGCAATTGATAGAGGATCAGTTTTTGATATTAAGCAAGATGCAATTCGTCAGCCACCCGACTATGATTGGCTCTGGAAGGAGTTGCATTCTGAGTGCACAAATGAAACTGTGTGGTTGTTACCTTTACTTGGGTAGTGGCAGACTGCAGGTTGCTGATGTTGATTTGAGAAGCTGAGTGCAGATTTGAGAGCATGGTTTCACTCCAATGGGAGAATTTGAGCAGGGTCTGGTCAAACTGCTCCACCAGCGAGAGGTGGCTCTGAAGCTCTTTAATTCTGGGGGACAAAACAGCAGCATAGTGAGTCAAATCAATTGAGACAAGACCTGTTTAAATCAGCATTTGTACTGTATACTTTTAAGTCACTCCAATATTTCACACTCCGATATCCCATCATTGTTACACTATATTTAACTGTAAAACAACACAGAGACAAAACATAGCCACATCAGCATTGGCCACTGATATTTTAGAAAAGCACTGAATTAACTGCATTTGTAGCTGCTGAAATACTTTAACATGACTTTATAACATTTAATCACTTACTCACACCAATACAAAAAATACACCACAGAAAAAGCATTACTATTAATATAAATATTATTAATAGTGTATCTGTGACCTGTAAAAAAAATTACAGAAAAAGAAAAAATATGATTTTGATTGTTTTAGATTTTCTTACCTTTGAGGAAGGACTTCATTTTGAGCATGCAATCTCTGCTGCAGGGTCTCCAGCTCGTCTTTAAGGTGCCTAACTCTGTCTTCTGGTGCAGTAGGACACAAAGATGTCCCCACAGATACAAGTTCAGCATAGGCAGGCGCGAGAGACTGGACCTCAGAGTGCAAGGCCTGCAAGAGAAAATAACATTTCTCAAAAACTTTCATTCAAAATATTTTGTCTTTTTTACTTGTGTATCATTTATTCATCATGTTGTGGGAGCATAAGTCTTTTCACACGTTTATGTAGTGTACCTGCAAATCTTGTAGCTCTGTGTGGAGCTTGGCTTTATCAGCTGCCAGATACTGACTCTCCGGTTTGGATGCAGATTCACTTCTCTCCAAGCAGGAAACAAAGTTTGAATGCTGTTTCTCATACCTGAAACGAATCAATAGAAAGAGAGGTGTCTTAGATTTATATATCAGTTTTCACTGTTCTCTGTACTTTACTGCAATTGGAGTGTTTACATTAGCATAAACTGGATAAGCCATTTTTGTTTTTATTCACATGATGTAAAAATCCCACTTATGTTAAATAGCTCATACTTTTGCCAAAGAGAAAGCAGGTTTTCCAAAGTGCTCTGTTTGTCCTTTGCCTTCTGTACGTTTTGGTCATAGCTGTTGTTGAGTTCTGTCACAGTTCTCTCTGCTTGGTCTTTGTCACTGAGTCTTCGGGCACCAGCTGACAGAGACAGCAAGGTTCCCTTCAGCTTCTCTTGATGCTGACAGACATCCTGAAGGACAAAAGCACAAGACAGTGACCCACACAGCATTATCTGTGAGCTGGAAGACAGATGGCACTGTATTAAGCTTTGCCGTTCCTTTACATTACAGGAGCAAAGTACATCAAAGAAAACAAATGTTTCCTTAAATGTATAGAAATATTTTAAAAATAAAGATAACTGTATAAACAACTAAACACCATGTGGTTTTGAAGAGCTTTGTAGGTTTCTGATGAGGAGCTGCAGGATTTGATAGGATGTTCCAGTTTTGTGTGTAGTTCACTGAGAGATGCTTGCACCTAGGAAAGAAACAAGATCGGATAATACTTTACAGTATACCCACATGTTCCCTAAATGCTATTTAGTATATCTTCATGTTGTGTATTAAAAGAAAAAAAGCATCAATATGCCCATTCACCTCCTCAAGGCTATTTTTGAACTTCAGCTGGTGAGAGGAGCTTTCCTCCAGCTGTCCATCAAGCTGCTGTACGCTCTCCTTCAGCTCCTCCCAGTACCTGCCAATTTGGGTCAGACGGGCCTTGATGCGAGCAGCCTCCCCTGAAGATACAAACTGGGCTAGTGCCTGGGAATCTGCCTCCAGCTGACAAGGAACCTCAGCTCGCTCCTGAAGCTCTGCACCAACAGCCTGGACATGCAAGGATGGATAGAAAACTTTATAACTGTCAGGTGGAGGTGAAACTATAGAATTTCGTTGGGTACAGTATTTCGGTGGCGGCAGTCAGTATGGTAAAATTAACTTGTACTTAGGTTGTGCCTCTAATAGCTTTGGCTACTGTGGCCCATTAAACTTCCCTAAACAGTTGCTTTTGAAATGGCAAAGGGCTAATGCAGATGTCAAACACAGAGACGTGTGTCAGGGCACGCTAAAGAATGGGATGTTACTTTCTAACACCAATGGCACTTTAAAACAGCCTTACTGATTGGCTAAGATTACTTTTAGGGCATGGTTGTAGATTTATAAACACAATACTGTACCTTTACTGTGTTGATCTGTTGAACAAGAGGCAAATTCGAAGATTTCAGTACATCCAGCTGCTTTTCTTTGTCAGATATCCATAAGGAAAAGGTTTCAAACCTAGCTCCAAACTGATCCCACTGGGTTTTCATTTCTTCCAGAGTCTTGACACTGGAACACAAGAGTATTAACCATAAATAAATAAATTAGCCGTATTAATTAATTAATAACTACAATTAAAATAATACCATAATAACAATAACAATAAACATTGGTATTCATATCATATACAGAGCCCCAGATATTTGGGTTTACTGTTGTCCTTAAGATTGTGTCAGGTAATTCATCACAGAAATACATTCTCAATTGACTTTCAGAAACACCTGTATACATTTTAAATTGTGTTGTATTTCCCTTTGGTACAGTACAGTACATCTGGTACAATATCATATTAGGCTAAAGCTATAATGTATTTGAAAACCATAACGTGTAACACAATTTGAAAATCTCAAAACATTGTCTACCAAACGCAACAAGAATGAAATTCATCATCTTACTCTTTCTTGAGCCCAGCCTCGACTTTGTCCACTTGTTCACTGATGGAACGAGCTTGTTGTAAAAGCAGAGTCTTGTTCTTTGGACCAAGCTGGATTTCTTTTGCTCTCTTAAGCAATGTGTTCATATGTGAGGCCTTTGCTTCACACTGCTTCAACAACACCTGTTGACAAAAAATAATATTGATAATATTCTTCATTTAGCTAATATATTTCCAGTAATAAATCACAGAATATGTCAGCAAGTGCACAACACAAATTTTACTTACTCTGGCCTGGTCAAGTTCAACTGCCAGACTCTCTGGACTGCTGAAGTTCAGGTCTCTATCCATGGATGAGCGTGCCTTATTAACAAACTCATGCACTGCCTCCTGCTGGCTGTCAAACTCCTGCCAAGCTGCCAGTGTAACCTGGGGATGACATTGCCCAAAATCATTGATCTCAAATTAACTCTACAGAGCGCTTTATCTATAATACACAACATAGTCAATTAAAAATGGATAGAAGAGACATTTGTCAAATACAATGCTGTTTAGCAGCAAACTTGGACATTACTGCTATTGGACCTTCCCACTATCACTATCACTTGAATGCAGAAAAAAACGTTACATCAGGAATAAATTAAGGAAAATATGAAAATATTTACTTTAATATTTACTCTAATTCAGTTATTTAAGATCAAGATCAACCCCAAAAGAACACGTGACATCATTAAATATGCAGATGAAACCACCATGTATGGCTTTATTAGCAAGACAGAGGTAGCACAGCTAATATTCTGCAAGCACCTCGCCCCAGGGGTGCTTAGTCAGAAACATCAGAGTGGTGTGCACCTTACCGAGATCTATAGTGCATTCTCCCAAACACACACAAGCCAAACAAAATTTCCATTTCAGTCCCGCCTTCATCCTGTCTACGTACTATTAAGGCACCATCAAGAGTATTATTACTGATCTACTGCATCACCATCCTCTAAAGGAACTGTAAAGCCTCAGAAGAAAAGTCCTTCCAGCACAAAATATCAATCAGACCGCTCTACCCTTCAGGACAATTATCCCACAAATGCTACATCTCTAAGGTCGACTGTATTAACAGGAAAACTTCTCCTTCTTCACATACAGTAGCTGAGCTGTATTCTATCCACAAAAGGTTCCACAAATCTTTCAGGTTTTACTATTCTGGACTTAATCCATTTATTTATTTATTTACAAGGGACAACACACGTTAATTAACATTAATATGATTTAATTGTGTTTCCATTTACAGTCCATGGGCAGGTTGATATTATACTTTACAAAGAAACAAGACAGTACAAAAAGCAGGCAACACAGAATTAGCACACATACTGTAGGAGTATGCAGCATAAATAAAAAGGGAGCATTGTAAAAACCATTAAAGAACGCCATTAAATATCTATATGGATCATGAGATGAGATGTGTCAGGTTTTAGCTCAAAGGCTAACATTTATAGATCACATTGTAACATTAATTTTACAGTAATTATTTGGAAAAACAAAAAAAAGAGAGCTTTTGAGTTTTTCGATGTTAAGAAAATTAAAGACCCTTTCTGTTCATGCTAATTTGCTACAATTTAGCAAAGACAGGCTGCAGCAAAATCATCTAAGTTTGTTGTAATTATTCAGAGCAACAGTGTTGATTTAATCCACTGTAAAACAGTTTCCCAAAAGTTTAATGAAAAAGTAGCATTGCTCACCTCGAGGCTTTGCTCCTGTGAATCCATATTCTGCTCCATTTTGCTGAGTGTGTTCTCCAAACTCTGAAGGTCCTGCTGCAGAGTCTCTCCCAAACCCTCTTCAGCCTGGAGCTGCTGGCCTCTGGTGATCAGCTGCTGGACATCCTTTCTCTTCATTTTTAAGCGTTTTAACAGTTGCTTTGGGAAGGAAGACATACTTAAAGTCTTATTCTATTGAAATTAATTTAAAGTTATACAGTGCTGCTCATAAGTTTATGAACCTATTCTCAAGTTGACTAAAAGAGAATTAAAAAAAACATCTTTTGGAAATTGATCTTAATGCCTTAATTAAAAAATTAGAAACAAATCCAACCTTTAAAGACACCAGTTTTCTTTGTATATAAATACAATTTTATTTTTAACTAGAGATTGGCATGGGGTACTTTCCATAAAATCATCTCTCAATGCAAATCAAACCAGCTATTAGGCTAACTGAAATAAAACCATGCCAATTTCTATGCATGGTGAAGGGTATGTGTTGATGGGGGGTTATTTTAATTCCAAAGGCCAAGGGAACTTTATCAGGATGCATAGTATCCTGGATCCATGAAATAACTGGCTTTTAGTAATACAAATCTGCTTGCCTCTATGGGAATTTAACATAGTGGTGTGTATACTTATGCATATATTTTTAGGTATTTTAAGGAAGAACATTTATTTATTTACAATACATTATGGGGAGTCACTCCCCAGAGACCTTATGTTCTTTTTTCCCCAGCATGTTCCCTCGGATCAGGGAGGCTCCAAAATCATGGTAGCAGCTGTCGCCATGGTTCTGTAACATCCTGCGATGCCATGTTCATCTTGCTACGCTCTGCTGTGTCCTGCCACGTCCTGCTGTGCCTTGTAATGCCCACAGTGCCCTGCTATGCCATAAACTACTACAAAGAACTGCTTCAAACTACTATTTTTTTTTCTATTTTTGTTATTTCCACTCTTCATTCTAACCCCAACCGGCCCGTCAGACGCCGCCTACCAAGAACCTGGGTCTGACCGAGGTTTCTGCCTAAAAGGAAGTTTTTCCTCGCCACTTGTAAATTCTGGAGTGTGGTCTAGACCTACTCTATCTATAAAGTGTCTCAAGATAACTCTTGTTATGAATTGATACTATAAATAAAATAAAATTGAATTGAATTGAATTATTCATTCACAAGAAAATAAGCTAAGGTTGGAGTTTTTAAGGCATTAAGATCAATTTCCAAAAGATGATTTCTTTATCAACTGTATTTTATTTTATTTATTTTAACTTTAAGTTATCAACTTTAGTTAATAAAAAAGTCCAAGTAATTGTTTCCCCAATTATATAAAAAAAGTATTTTGTGAATGTCCTACTGTACCTGGTGAACAAGGAGTAATTGCTGCGCTTCTCTTACAGTTGGACAGTCCAGTATTTTGGTGACCTCGGCCTGAGCCTCTTTCTGACCCTGGACGAGATCCTCCAAAGTAGTTTGTACCTCTTCCCTGAACTGCACACAGTCCCCCACAGCCAGCACCATCTTCTCAGCCTGGAAGATATGACAGAGAAATATACAGTATCAGAACAAACATGATGAATTAGTAGATCTTACCTATAAATTAAAGTTGTATAATAATGCCCTAATAATGTATATAGAGTGTTTTATTAATTCTGTATCTGTATTTTACTTATATAACGTTAAAATGTTTAAGCATACTGTAGATTCCCAAAGGGGATATGCTGTCTGGTACCCAAAAAATACAAGAAAAAGCTGCATCTACCTCAAAGAGAGAAGCAAGAAGCCCCTTAAAATCAGTAGAGAGCTTGCTCAGTGCACTTCCTTGCCTCTGGGCATCGCTGTCAGCACAGATCTCAATAAGTACGGCAATACGAGCTTTTAGCCAGCCAAGATTCCCCTCCTGTAGCTCTGCATCATTCCTCAGCTCCTGCACACAGCAAAAGAGTGTGATACACATGTGGTCATGAGAGTCATCTGACACAAAGTGTCAAATCTCCTCTTGTCAGCAGTGACAGTGACAAGCCCGTAGCACATCACATGTGACACCTCCCAGAGGAGGCAAAGAGGGGACTGTCAGTTAATAGTTGGGCCGTGGGGTGTTTGAACTAACTCACCATGATGGTAGCCTTCACCTGGCCATATTTTCTGGGGTCATTGGCTCGGTTTCTCAGCAGCCTCAGTTGGCTTTCTTTAGATATCAGCCAGCAGGAGAGTTCAGCGTACCTATTACACACCATGACGGGAAAATATCACGTTAAACTCAAAAAGATTTCAGGAATAATTGCTTGTGAAAGTAAAGACTGCCATTATTAAAGGCAAATTGTTTCATTAATGGACCTTTATTGGGCCTCAAATTTACAAAGTGAATCATCTTTAACCTACAGCCCCATGTCTTAAATGCCTGAGATAATTAACACATCATAATAAATAAAAACATCCTTTGAAAAAAAAGAATAAATGTATAAATCAACAAAAATACCACAATGTTGTATCTCAAATAAACGTATTGATCATTTTACTATGCCTCTGACTACCAGGTGTGCATTGGATAACACTTACATAAAAAATTATATTAGTGCTTAGAAATAACAGATTGAAGAGATGTTTTCGCTGTTTAGGTCAGTGGCACCTGCATTTGAAGATTAAGGAGTTTGCTGTTGCTAATGTGCACATCCCCAAGATGTTATTACACATGAGGTCTATGTGGTGGCCACAAGAACTGTAAATGGTCTGGTTCAGACTCCTCTGTGTATTTTCTTTATGAACAGTGTGTGTTGACAATAAAAGACAACATGAAGCAGGATGAAGAATCTTTGCCTTTTCAGTAACGCCAGACAAATCTTGTTTTTGAGATCTATCAAATCCATATGCCTTGCAAACATTCTCTTCACCCTCTCTCTCATCTCAAGTGAATAATATAATTTAAACAAGATTACTTTTGGTATGTAATGAATGCAGGGCACTGCCTGGTGAATGAACACATTATTCAACAGCTCAGCCATTATTCTGTAGGTATGACCATTGTAACCACCATGACCATTGTTTTGGATCAACCCCTTGGCAGCATTGAAAAAAAACTTCACCAAAATACGTAGTTATTTCACCTTGCATTGTACTCTTTCCATTTATCTGGGTGCTGCATTAGCTTCTGATGGGTGTTCTCAATTTCCTCTCGGACCTCAGAGAAGTCTTTTCTTGCTGTGTCCAGGATCTGGTGGACAGGGTCACTCTCAGGAAGCTTTAGACAAAGTTCCTCCATCAGCTGCAGCCTTTTCTCACAGATGGAATGGGGGCCCTTTTCCCTAAAGAAGGCCTAAAGTAAAACAAAAGCATGATTATTTACTTCTGTTAGAAGTGAACACCATGAATACAGGATAAAATGTCCTCCTGCAATCATAAATCAAGTGTGCACCTGAACTTTCTGGAGTGAATTGTTATTTTATATTTTGTTGAATGGTCTGGAATGTTGTGGTTGTTGTGTCATCTTTTCTTGATTTTTGTCTGAGTGGGTGGTGGTGACGGAAAGGGGGGGGGGATTTGTTCATGTTGTATGTTTCATATTTTGTTAAAAAATTAAAATAAAAACTGAAAAAATGTATGTGAATGTAAGACAACCAAGTGCCGCGGCCTCAATCAGCAACAGTATTTGCTTGACAATAACACAGGAAGGGACTCAGTTCTTTTGGATCAGGTTTATCAAAAAATCTTCCCACGCTGCTACACAGCAGTGAATTTGCATTGAATTGTTTCACATTGAGTTGATCAATACATGAAACTCAGCCAGCTGGCCAGCCACTCTGTGCTCACCCTGTGCTCCTTGATGAGCCTCTCGCTCCCCATGCTAGCCAGGTGGCGGTTTTCCCTGGTCACCTCCGCCTGACACTCCTGCAGCAACACCATCAGCTTGCTCCTCTCCACCTCCACTTTAAGATGCAGCAGGTGAAATGGGGCCTCTGTCTGAATGTCCTGTGAAATGAGAAAATTCAACAATTACGAGGCCAGAGCCAAAACAATTTGTGCAGCTTGTTTCTAACCAGGGGAGATTCTAGGATCAGACCTTTAGGGGGGCTCAGCCCCCAATCAGAATGTGACACGGATACAGTGCCTGGCAGAAGTGTTAACCCCCCCCTGCTAAATCATTAATTTCATTAGCCGATAATCTTTGAGCCAGCTACTGAACAACAATGTCAGATAACGGTTTTTGACACTATTAACACTATGATGGAACTAAACCTGACACTTTATAAGTCACAGTAATAACGACCAATTTGACACAATCTTTACACATTCAGCAATTTTAGCTACTTACGTTTTAATTTGGGTTCTAATCTGTGCCATGAAATAACCAACTTCTTCTCTGGGGAATACCAACATTAAACTTCACAACCGTCTCATGCGCTCCCTCTGACAGATTAGATAAAGACTCAGCCAAAGGCGGGAGTCTGGCACAACCAACTCGCATTGGCCAAAACTATGTTTCTGTTAACCCGTTTCTTGACTGACAGGTGCATAGCATCGGCTACAGCGACACAGGATTTTAAACCGGTTTCTTTGAACCAGTAATTGTTTGTCTTCTGTCACTAACAGACAAGTTCGCAAACTCTAACTTGAAGCACTAAAATTGCCAATGTATCAAACGTTTAGGCCAATGTTGAAAAGTGCCACAAATTTTGGTTTTATTTATATTAGTTAAATGGAAAAAAATGAGATTGGAATTATGTATTATTCATAATTATTACTATTAGTTTACACCTTACGTCACAAATGTGCAGCTGCAAAAAGAAAATGGACTTAAAAATATGTCTTTGCAATCTACTTGGAGCTGCATCCTTGAGCACTTGAAATTTGACACTATTCAAGCACTAACCTTCCAGTGTTTGTGTAGCTTCCTGACTGTTTCCTGTAGCGACTGCTGCTCCTGCTCTGGCAAAATATCTGTCAGCTCATCACAAGCCTTGAGGAACGTATTCAAGAGCCGCTGGTCCAGCTGACCAAAGAACTCCTGCAAAAAAAAATCAAGGACTCATCATGTGTCATACTTTGTCAAGTCATGTCTTAATTACATGCATCCTTCCTATTCTTTGTTTTAATTATACTGTATATATTGCTCGGTTGCAATGTTCCATGCTGTGCTAGGACTGACTGTGGTGGTTAAATAGACATAAGATACAGTGTATGCACAGCTATGTATGGCACTGTATGATGTTAAACTGTACTTTCCTGAATCTTACACAGGGCACAATTTTCTTACCGTGTGTTTCTTGAGCAGCTCCTCTGGGTTGCCTCTTTCTGTCAGACAGGTCTGTGCCGTTTTAAGAACCTTCTCCAGCTCTATCCGTGATTCATCAAATCTCTTCATGAGGCAGCTGTTTGCCTCCACATTCTTCCGCCACTCTGTAGATTCCTTAATCATGCCCTTAACACACAAACAAGTTATTTCTTTAAATATTGAAAGACTTCTAAGAGCTGAATAGAAATTAAATAGGCCTTGGATGTTTACTGCACTACCTGTGAGGAGGACTGTAGGTCTGCTACTCTTTTTTGCAAAAGGCTCATGTCCATGTACTGAAGAGTTTTACTACTGTTCATTATTTTCTGGATGGTCTGGTGGTTTCTCTCTATCGCTGTTAAACACTTCTTACAGCTATGTGTGAAGGTCGCCAGCTCCTGTAGTATTCAATGACAAGCAGAGTGTTATTGATTAATATCTTGAAGCTGTGCTTTTCAGTCTAAAATGATGACACATGAAAAATGCTAGTAAGTAAGTATGTAATGTAATTTATTTATCTATGTATTTAAACATTATTCAATACAATTGATATAGTACTATATTGAAACTGTATTAGTTACCTGGCATTTCTGTTTAAAGTCTACTGGTCCCTCAGAGTCACCAGTGCTGGTGATATGACTGGCCTTCTCCAGAGCCTGGTAGAAGCCTGTGATGTTCTTCTCCATTTCTTCCAGTGGCGGTAATAGAGACTGGGACTCCCTCAGTAGAGGCAAACATCTCTCCCTCACCTGATTGGAGGAAAGAATGTCAAATAAAGCAAACTACAGGTGGCTGATATGCTGTTTTGATCTAGTACAGCAAATAAAATAATATTTACTTTAACGCAATGGCAGCAATTAACTATGTTTTACATATCCTTAAAACAATCATTTGCATAATAATTGCAAATTGGCAGTCCTATATTTTTCTGCAATAAAGCACATTTAAATTTTTCCCCAGTTCCAAAGTTTACCTGCAATCCTTATTTATCCATGCTTTGGTTAATTTTTGGATAACAAAACTTATTTTGCTTAATATTCAAGTAGATTATTTTGTTTAAGGTTAGAATGAGGTTTGATCATGTTTTGCTTACTTTTATGTAAAAGAAAACCAAAAGATGTCCAATATGTTTGTATAAATAGTTTTGGATTCCTAAATACATCAGGAAGTAATAATAAACACTGGCAAAAAAACAAAAAACTAACTGGGCACCTTGGAAAGCACCAGTTTAACTATAAAAAAACGCATAAATACACAAACGTGCATTTGTAAAAATAGAAAATAGAAAAGCTAAACAAGTAAATACTGTATAATGACATGCACACACCTTGCTCAGCTGTTCTTTGACCGAGGCCATCACAGCCATCATCTGTGAAACTTCCTCCTGAGGAGTGTCTTTGGTCAACAGCTGAGCGGTACGGCTCGCTGCCTTACAGGCGGCTTCCATAGCTGGCACTTTGTGCTTGACTTCCTGCGGTAAATTTGGATAAAGAGTAGAGGCATTTTTCATTGCAGAGCAGACAGATGAAAATCAGTCTATAAAAAGTAAAGGATGAGCGAATCATCCGCTTACCTCAACATCTTGAACAAAGGCTCTGACGTTCAGGAAAGACACTTGGACAGGAGCAGTCATTTTCTCATTGGTTGCATCCATGAATATTTTCAAGGTATTAATCCCATCATGGTAGTCTTGTCTCAATTTATCTACTTCGTCTGCTCTTGCATACTGCCAATAAAACAGAGGAAGGCAGTGAGTTATCTTTTTGAAAACTTAAGCTGATGCAATAGAAGGGATCATTATATAATAATTCACGATACAGTTGTTCAAAGGGAATTTACATGTTTGACTTTGACAAACAGCTCCCTCCATCTCCCATTCAGAAGAAGAAGCTGCTGCTTCAGATCCCGTGAGACTGTGTCATCGCAGGTCTCAATGAGAAAGTTTCCTGCATCATTCATGTCCATGTGTTGCTGCATCCAATGAGAGAGGTTTCTGAAGAAATCCTAAAAGAAAAAAGGAAAGAAAGACCATAGCTGCAATGACTCAAATGCTTTGTGACCGTTTAAAAAAACATTCCTCATACAGTTTGGCAGGAAAAAAATATAAGCTTTATAATATAAATAGTCCTGTTTATCATGACTAGTATCTGTGATTGTAATTACCCGTTTAGCATTCTCTGACTGATTGAGCATCTGCTCACCGTCCTCTAGCCAGGCCTGCAGAGATGCCACTGTGCTACTGTACTTCTCCCAGTTCGAGATCACCTCCTCCAGCATGCTGCGAACACTCCGCACCTCCAAAGCCAGGTTCCTCCACTGAGCTGTGGCATCACTAAGGAATTTACTTACCCCTTCTGCTTCATCAACTGGAAGAAAAATATGGAACTAGTTCAGTTTAGTTAAAACACAATATGGGCATCAACTGTACAGGTATAAAAACATTGATTATGCTGATAATTTTGGTTGATGCTACAAGCTGTTAGGTCAGAAAGATCATGCTAAAATTGCATTCCAATTAATGCAATTATTGTTACATTTTCATGCACAATGCAATATTATGATTTCTCTGTTCTAAACATATTTTAGATAAGAAAAGTGCAACCCCAAATTTCCAGAAAGGTGCGGCTCAGGAAACAGGCAAAGTTAAGGTTTCAAAGATTATCAGGCTGTATTTAGACTTACCTTTGTTACAGGTCTTAGACCCTGTAACATTAAATCAATAAAAAGGCTGTTTACCATGAGCCATAAGCAAATTTATATATGTATACATATATTATACATATATATATATATATACCTTAACAAAGAAATTGGTAGTAAAAACAGAAGTCTTACTTGAGCTGTCAGACTTTACATAAACCTCTGCAGCCTGCCTTAGGCCTGTGAAGATGATCTCATACTGCTCAAAGAACCGGTGGCCTTCTACAAAAGTCTAGAATAGAAAGACAAACATGAAAATAAAGATTAAATAGTCTGGTAGACACGTTGCCATTCAAATACTGTAAATATTGTAAATACTATAAAAGCAATAATTGCCACTTACAAGGTAGGTTTGCAACAGTAGTTCAACAGAGTCCCGTCTGCCATATTTAATGATCCAGGACTTAAGCTTTGACTCAGCCAACATAAGAAATGCCATCAGCCGATACTTCATTTCGCAGAATTCCAGTTTAATCAAGTGAGCGTGTGATGATGTGGACACAAAATTGAACCTACAAATTAAACAGATGTTCAATAATCATTCTTTTTTGTTCTTTGATTTTTACAAGAGGCACAGAAGACCAGAAAAATGTTTTACTAAACAAAACTGGTAAACATCAAGTTGATGTTCAATTTTAAAATTTGTTTAGGAGAAACTACACATAAAATGTACTTACAAGACAAAGGTCTTACCGTTCAGCCATATCTTGTAGCTGCTCAGATGGAACAGGTACCCCATTTACTGATCTGTCCCTGTGGATCTGCTGGAAGGTTTGTCTGTGCGATTCCAGGTTTTTTAACACCTCCTGCAAAATGTAATCACATATAATCATGGCCACATTGACCTTCCTATAAAATGTTTTGGATACCTACGATGGCAAGATATGTATCCAAACACATTGAAACTAAAGGTGTGCTGTGTTACCTTATGCTGCTCCAGTTTTCTGTGCAGAACATTGGCTGTCTCTTCATGATCATGCTGGATGGGAATGTCTTCTCTCAGAGCCATCTCTGCCCTGTGAAGCCAGGCTCCAATCACTCCCAGAGGACCAGGCAGGGACTTGTCCAGATGGATGTGCCAGTCCAGCAGCTGAAATTGAAATACGTTAAAACACCCACTCTACCAAAGCAAGATCTTACCATAGAGGAGGCTATGCTGATCGAAACATTTCCACATGTTCACAAGCAATCAGGCTCCAAAGGAGTTTTATGCCAGTCCGGACGAGCTGTGGGTGTCCAGAGGAGCAGGCTGCCAAGTTAACAAAACCTCCTCTGTTTCCGTCTCCTCTCCTCAGGACAAACTCTTTTTAAAACGCTTCCGTTACACTTTAAACTTTCACTGGCAGCCAGGGAAGAACGGCACGCTAAATTGTGTTTCCCCCATGTGATACTTTCACTATAGCAATGTGATTTTCAAGAAAAAAAACAGCATAATGACAAATAACTAATGGACAATCTAGGTATGATTGATTATCATAATTAATTCAGCTTTCTTTGTGGCTTGGTTATAAATTATTCAGGCTGTGGAAAAGTATACAGTACAATTACCCTGGCAGAGACACGGTCCCATGCCTGTTTGACCAGAGCTTGGTCTACAGACAGCTTGCCATCTCTGTGCACTGGCTGCAGCAGTGGATCTGTCTGCTTTTTCTTCATTTCATACTGTACACGGAAGCTCTTAAATGCCTGAAAAACAAAAAGATTAAATGAGAAAGACATGGTCAGAGTTGAAAATTGTCTTTGTCAAAGCAGAATGCTCTGTAATAATGCACTTTGTCTTTCCAGCCTTGATTAACCTGATATTTGTCAGTGAGATTTCCCTCTGCTCCCTGGGCCCGCAGCACATCTCTCTCCAGCTGATCTAAAAACACCTTCAGCTCTCTCAGCATCTTTCGCTCCTCTCTCTGTTCACAATCAGGAAACATGCAGCTTAGAGTCACAGAAACAGACTGATTTGAATCCTTTATTATTATTTTTTTAGATGAGCATGCCAATACATAGAGAAACTCACACCAAACCAACATTCCAGAAAATCCTCTCTCTTTTTTTCTACCCTCTACGTTTTAGCACAGATTAGTTGTATAAGTCATGGTAGAAGGAAAGGGGTATGAACAGTAGCATCTTCTTCAAACCTCTGATTTAGTCTGTTAATTTAGTCAAACATACCTCAAGCATTTGCTCTATATCTTGGGGACCAAACTATCCAGGAAAGCAGCAAGGCACAGAAAGAGATGGAAACACACCACACAACGCATTAGAACAGCAAGGAGGAAAAAAGAAGCGGAGGATGGAAAAATTAGATTAGGGCGAGGTGGGAATACACTCCAAACAGAGAGCATGCAGCACTATGACCTGAAGTCTCACCTGAAGTACTGGCACTGACAGTGCAAAAGTTGGAATTGAGCCAAGACGCAGCTTAATGTGCAAAAAATAAAAAATAAGTAGATGGCGATGGAAAACTAAATTTTGATGAATATATTAAGTCTGTGTTCATTTTTTTCATTCATGAGAGCTTAATGTGATAAAATGATAAGTATGAAAAAGGCTTACAACAATCAAGCACAGCAGCAGATAAAGCATGTTTTCATCAAGCATTTACTGTTGATCTCTGCATGTGATAATTTGATATACTCATTTTTGGGAAATGTGGATGGAAGCAATATATACAACTTAATTTTTGAAACAATAAGACATATTAACACTATTCTAGACTATTTTGTTAAAAAACAATATTTTCCCCCAGATAATCCCTGATGTATCACTGCCTTGTATGTACTGTACAGTATATCAAACATTATAAACATTTTAAACATTTAAAATACCTCGTCCTGCTGTCCATCAGTCTCAGAGTGGTGTGGGTTTGGGTAGTGCTTGAGGAACTGAGCCACGTATGTCATGATGGATTTCTCATCTGGTTTGTCTACATCCACATCTACAGAGCAACACAATGCGCTGGATGAAACTTTACACTGATGCAAAACAGAAATTTTTCAGGATTTCAAAAATCATGTCAGTATTTCACTTTAAACATGAACTCGTAGCTCTACAAAAAAGGACAGGTATGACATTTCATTTGGTATTAAGTCAATATGACATTTAAAAAAATTAAATTGCATCCTCAAGAGGAGGGTATGTCTCTGCAGGCCTGACAGACCTTATTAACACTACTTTCATCTTCATCCTTGACCTAATGTTTCTAGAAATCAGGGCTAAGCTCCCGTAAAAGCAGAGACATTTCAGAGCAGCTCTTTGTGCAATAAAGCATCACGACTCTAGCAGTGAAGACAGGATTGCAGTGCCACTGCAGACTGCTTCATTTCCACAGACTAAAACTCAGAGCCACAAGTACACACAGCATTTTAATCCTCTGGAGGGTTTCACTGATGTTTTCAGCAAACATGTTGGCAAAACACTCATGCAGAATTGATTGACAGAGTAACATAATTTCAATAATTTAATACTGCATATTTGCTGCTTTTATGTCTATGTGTCAAAAGACTTACCAATTTAACACACATATTCAATGCTACCTTGTCTGAATAGTCTACTACACTGGAATATTTAAAGCAAGCAGTTGGAAAGGTCAAGGGCACCTTCTGGATCCAGCAGGCGGGGAATACCCAGCTCATTTTCAGCAAGTGCAAAGGCTTCCTCCAAATTCTCCCTGTTGCTCCTTCTCCGCACCACTTCCATGTCCACCAGGTCTGGCCTGATGGCGTGAACCACCGACTGGAACGCAACACCATCACGCCAGCTGGGACCAAAGTCCTTCACCTCAATTCCATGATACCTGAAAAACACATACTTGAGCGTTGTTGTTTTGCAAATTTCCTACAAAAGAACACAGACACCCTATCTATACCTTATTTATACTGTATATCCATATAGTATATAGAACATAATACTTCTTTACATATTTTAACACATGGCAAAAAAGGTCTTTTGAAAGTGACTTACTTGGCAGCTGTGCACTGCACCCATCTGAGCATGGCCTTTTTGGCATTGCCCTGAAATTTGTTAACCACCTTCCGCTTCATGGGAGGACTTCCTGCTTCAGAGCTGGCTAAACTCTCTACTGAAGAGTTGCTGTTGGACAGGGCCTGGAGGGCTGGCAGGTTGCTGGTTAACTCCTCAATCTAAATGAAGAACAAGACCAATGGGAAAAGAAGAGGATGCATTGTGACCATGGCAACACAAAAACAAAATGGCAGTATTTCTTGGCATTCAACATCATCATTTTGTGGCAATCTATCCAGTGATGGCTGTTTTACGCTTACATTACGCTATGAAATGGTTTGACAAGACAAAGATCAGCATTGGATAAAAATGTTTGGTCCAGGAGTTTGTGAAGAGCAGGGTTTATTTTTAGGGCATCAACTCACCTTGGAGTGAGCACAGTTATCAAACTCTCAGAATTTATCAATCATATGAAGTGTTACCTGAAAGTAGAGGATAACAGTCCATATCAACCCAAGAACAATAGATGGTCGTCCATCTGCGATGTCAGTGGCATGAATGTTAACGAGTTTGATCTGAAAAAAAACAGAGGATCAGTCTGGAAAATAAGTCAAATGCAGACAGACTGAAAGTGAGATTTCTTTTTTTAGATTTTCACCCCCAGAAGCCCTGAGATGGTTCATACTGTCCAAATAAATGTTGCAAGCTTTTGTTGTTGTTGCTCAAAGGCATCAAAGGCAGGTCTTTGATGCAGGTAAGTACTGTAATATAGCCAAGCCAGGAAGGTAGAAACAGCCACAGTGAGAAGTGAACCAGAATGAACAGAAAGAAGAAGACAGTTGTGTTCAACTAGGCATTAAAGGAAAAGCAGAGGTACCACAGCACTGCAAACCTAGCATTGGTTACTGCCACAATTTGCCAATTTTTACATCTGTACATTTGAGCAGCTCCAAATACAAGTCAGTAACCAGCGTTTCAGTCAAAAATGCATGACAATAGAAAAGCTTAGTGACTAAATTTATTGAAACAGAATGGCTGTATCCAAGCGCTGCTTAGTACACATCGTGCATCAAATTAAAAGAATGCATACAGCATTTGATCACACAGGGCGTTTAATGGCGACTGACCGGAGATCCTCGATACACAGACTGAAGGCATTCATGAAGGGAGAGAGATCGCAACAATGTAAGTCTCCATCCTCAGGGGACACAGATGAAAGTGGGACACAGGCTTCATAGAGCCAAGGGATTTAGAGATGAGTTATGTAATCAAGAATTCCTATTTCCATCTGCTGCTTTTCTGAACATAGTGCATGTTACAGACCTTATGTACGTGCACTAACATGTATCTAATCATCAGCTTTTTCTTGTGAGTTCCAAATCATACAATGGACTTCTTTAAGACATGCCACTGTTTTCTTCTAGAATGATGTGGAGTTGTAGAAAAAATTGACTTCATAAAATGTTCATGCCAAAGGTGAAATTGCTGATATGACTGAATGCTTACCTTCCTGCCTTCGAGGAATTTGAGCGCTGTGCCAATGTTGGAGACCCAGTGGATCCTCTTCAACTGGCGGCCTTGCTCACGGGGCTGAGGAAAGAAAGGGAAAATTAAGTCAACTGAGAATGCCATTTCTTCCTTCAACCATTTAATTATGTCTACTTTACTACTTAACCACTCATTTTGGACAGTCATATTTGTCACTAGTTGCAGAGTAAGATACTGAAAGTGGACTGGGAGTATTAGCATGGCTTATTTAACAAACGTTAACTGGTGAACCAAAGCTGCTTTATGAGAACAAGAATAATCTAGTGCGAGTTAGAACCAGCTTCAATAAGATCTACCTATGTGAATTATTTGGCTGAAATAAACCAGCAGGGGGCCACTCCTGAAAGCAGTAATTGAAAGCATTAGGCAGTGTTCACCATGACATGCAACTTATTCATTTGCCAAGTAACAGCTTTACAGATGACATGGCATTTTGTTTCCAGACAGGTCTGATTACTAAATCCTTATCAGAGTCTGAGGCAGTGTTTATGTGTGCGTGAGCTTGTGTTGCTATTTTTGCAGGGACCAATTTGAGATTCAAACCACTTCAGACATTTGTGCATTTTGAGGACATTTTGGCCCATCACTACCTGAAAGGGCTGTTTGATACATAAATACTTATTAAAAGGTCCCATGGCACGAACATTTCCCTTTATGAGGTTTTTAACATTAATATGAGCTCCCCCAGCCTGCCTATGGTCCCCCAGTGGCTAGAAATGGTGATAGGTGTAAACCGAGCCCTGGGTATCCGGCTCTGCCTTTGAGAAAATAAAAGTTCAGATGGGCCGATCTGGACCTTATGAGGTCACAAGGGGAAAAGTTTCCTCCCCTTTCTCTGCTTTGACCACCCAGAGAATTTTGCCCACCCATGAGAGAGAGACATCATGGCTTTCAAACGAGCAAAGTGGCAGTTTGTTAAGGCCACACCCCCAGCCTCCACCTTGCCCCCCCACCTTCTTCTCCTCAAAAGCTACAGACTCAAATGGCACATAGTAAGGAAAGCTCATTGTGGGACTGGCTCTAGTGGCTATAATTCTGCACCAAGGCTGAATTTTGGGAAAGAGACTTGAAAAGGAAAGAGATATGGTATTAGCATCTGTATTAGCATCTGTAAGGTAAGAGGTATAGAACATGTCTATGCAATCATGTTTAAATCCTTCCTGTGCAAAAACAATTCATCAGATCTACTTACTAGTCTTTGGCCAGACAGAACCTCCAACAGAGCCAGAAGCTTCACCCCATCTTTGATGTCCTCAAAAAGGTCGTTAACCTCCAGTGGGGGTTTATACTGGGGGAGGAAAAAACACAGTTTTAACAACACAAAAACTAATAATCACAACAACAAATGAAAATTGTAATAATCAGAAATGAATCACTCTTGAAAACCTATGCATTTATAGAACCAGTAATGTTACATTGTTAATTATATAGTGGGGAAAAAACATTGGTATTCTAATCCATTAGCAGGGATGAAGTGAAACCAAATGCTGCTTGTGAGAAACAGGCTTGTTAGCAACAACCACAGAGCCTCCCTGCGGCTGAAAAGATGGTGCTTTTTCCTCAGCAGTGGCTAGGTGCCCAGTCCTGAGGCAATGGTGGTACTCATTTAACCCTAATTGGACTGTCTCCTGATATCATATTCACACATTTACAGAGCTGTATGAATAACAGCGTTACAACCTACTGTGTTACACAAGTATCAGTAAATGAAACAGATGTGTATTTATTTAGCAGAGTGAAGCTTAAATTAAAAGGATAGCTCACCATGGGAATTCTTTATTTGGCACCATATACAAGCCATTTCACAACTCAACATATTCCATGACAGGATGCAGTTGGCTGCCTATTCGGGGCATAGCAGTGTGAAGAGGCAAGCGTCTGTCCTGTTATTCTGTACATTTGCACTCACCAAAGTACTGTAGAAGATGTGTCATGGTTTGTGCCACATTTCTATTCAAATATAATCAGTTGTTTGCGATATATCTAAAAAAATACTGGTTCTAAAACATGCAGTGTTCTATTACACTGTAGCTAAAGTTCCATTAGTATTGTATGACTGAACACACAGTTATGCAGTAATGTGTTAAAAAGTCAATTAAATATACTAAAATTATATGTTAAATAAAATTGAATATAACATGTATAACATAACATATATATATATATAACATATAATAAGTATCTTTAATACTATATTCCTACCAATCAGATTAAAACAATTTTTCTACAATTAAACTGCTAATATGCACAATCATGCAAAAATAGCTTCTGTCATTTGGTAATCATTCCCACCCTGGAAAATTATTTACTGAGCAACAGAGTCACATGAGACCTCACAGTGGAAAAACTGTGAAAATCACTGGAAAGATACTTCCTAATACAAAATCAGAGGAAATGGAAACAAAGGCTGAAGGGAAAGTGTGACAACTGGAGGAAGTTCAAACTTAGATAACAAACTTTCACCCATGAACAGGAGATTCCATTCACACCCATATTCACTGATTATTCATACACAAAACTATTGCAAAAAACCTTACGTGCACTGAGAAGAAAACTCATATTTACTGTAAACTTCCCTGTTAAATAACCCAGTATGGCAGCTGTCCGCAATGTAAATATGACTTTTTGAGAGCTATATTTTTTATGATGTAGCGTTTGCTACATTAGTCTTATTGGTATGCACTGTGAGTAAACTTGAGCGCAGTGCATGAATAATGAAGAATAGACCAACAAAGAGTCTCTGCGTTGGCCCACCACATAACTGAGATTCTTTCAAAGTTTCAGAAGCCAAGCTCTGAACTAATGTGGGAAGCTCAGACTCAACAAAAAAACCCTCTGAACCTAATCTCTTTGCCGCGTTTCAGACTTAAACCCCTGTTAGCGGTGTCTGACTAGTTGAACACTTTGCTGTGTCGCCATTGATTACACTTGCACACAAAAATAACTCAGTACTCACTCTGAATTCTAAACTTTAGTCAGCATACTCTAACACAGTTTGTTATCTTAGGGTCACGGTGTGATTTACATGCATGAACCCTAAAAGCAGACGACTGCCTACGGGGAACTGTCCTCACCCTCTTGCTCTCCATCTGTACACTGCGTCACTATCCGAGCCAAATTCTGTCCACAAAGACGCACACTCACAAATAACAAAACACCCTCACACGTACCTACACAATCATACGCAGCGGACACACTCAAACACCTAACACACAACAAACACATAGCCCACACACCAGTTAAGTTTAGACACCAGTCTAAATAAATCCATTATACATCCCATATGTCCACATAAACCCATTAGTTTTGAGCTCAAGTATAAATGCTCCTTGTGGTCTTCCTTAAAGCAGAACTGCAGTTTGGCACTGTGTAAGTTTTATCTTCCCAGCGAAAGCAACATGCTACATGACCATTTCAATAGTTTTCCTCTCAGGATAACAGAAGAATCTGGCTATACTGCAGTGGGTGTTCCCACGCCATCATTAGATCTAGCTAACTGTCTTCAGAAACATAATTTCATATTAAATGCTTAAGAAATAACCTGTGTCATTATTTATAGTTAAGTGAATAAATTCAATCATCTTGTGTAGGGTAATAGGTGTCATAATTGTTGCACTGCAAAGCCCACCTTGCAGTCGATTCCCTCCACAGGCGTAACGGCTCAGTGGCCTCAAATACAAAAGGTCAAAGAAAAGCTACATGATAATGAGCATCGTAAGCCTCTCTCATTAAAATAGTCATAGCACAGCTTCCAAACTATATTTGACAATTTGTTTAACATGATGAGCTTATAAATCTCCAGCTCCTGTAGAGTGAGTTATATTAGCCACATAGTGCAAAAGCAGAGGCGAGCATGGATTGAAATTCACACTTACCTTTGCTAAATGAGAGTTGATCCATTTTGTGAAGGTTCTCTTTTGCACTGCCTCCTGCTCATCTAAAAATAAAAGGGAAGGAGAGAATGTCAATACATGATAGACGCCACATGCTTTTGATGGTTGACGGTTAAGCCCCATACAGCAGACTAAAGGAGCTGGGGATATTCATACTGTAGAACCTACACAGCTAAATGGGGAGAATACACTCAGTCAGTAGGACTTTATGATCAGAGATTGTTCTTGCAAAGAAGTGGCTGCTATTAGATTCTAGATATGGATATGGTTGGGTTTATAGCTACCACAGACTCATAAAATGCATTAAATATAAATCCCCTTACTACAGTATAACTTTTGTCAGTTATAGCCTTTGCAGGACACCCCCAACCAGAATCCTACTTTATCCAGCCTCATAGTACATCATTTCACACTGCTTCTGGGATGTCAAGTAGCATTACAGCATCCTGCACCAAACACATTTGTGCAAGTGAATAACACAAGCTTACCGGTGATAGTATAATCAATGCCCCTGTGAAGTGCTTTCAAAAAGAGGTCATACAAGGGGATTAAAGAATGAGTGGGTAGGATATTTCTGCCAACACATCCCCCAAGCCCCCTGTGTTCTGTAATAAAATGCGTGATTGTTTTGGTCAACCCCCAGCCTCTTATGTGGTCTATTAATATATTCAGTCACAATGCTTAATGCATTATGCAAAATGTATAACAAAAGGACTGATTTTTTTGCCAGAGAGGTGCTGTTGTTGCGTCAAGGACTGATTTCTAACACCCTGTCACGCATGCCAGTAGACTAGTGCTGCACACTGCACAGAGTGGCCATTTTTAAACATCCACCCTTAGAGATATAGACAGTGGTCACGTGTTTAAGGAAGCAATGCGAACACTATACAGGGAGCAAAGGCATTGAGTTAACCCACAGGCCAATGCTTCATCACTGATGCACAGGGGATGCCCACTGAAGCATAACACACACATACAGATTCACACAAACACACACACACACACACACACACACACACACACACACACACACACACACACACACACAGATGCAACACACACACAGCTGTGTTTGTGCAGCATGACACTGTAACTAGTTCATGAACCACAGATTCACCTACAAACCAATTAGCATCTGTTATTTATCCAGTTATATCCCAGATTAGCTGCGTATGTGCACACAGATGAGAGGTGAAGGGTGTTGTTGCCCTACTTACCACGTAAATACTGAAAAAATCCGGTCACCAGATTTAAAGAAGTCTTTCTGACAGATACATCCTTATAGTGAGCCATTCTACACCCCACTCCCCAAGTCTCTCCTTTTGCCTTTCATGAGTTCCAGCGTACATACATGCATGTGTGAAAATAAGATCCACTGTGGAGAAACTGGCACAAAGCACACTGTCCTGTCCTTTCCCTTTTCTTTCCAGCAGGAAGCAAAACAGATCTGGCTGCCTGGTTTCCCTGGTGAAAGCAAACGAGCTGCTGTAGGCTTTGATGAAAACGTCCCCTCCTCCTTGATACTCTCCCACACAGACGCACACACACACAAACAGACACAAACGCACAGATGGAGATGAAAACTCTAACGGATCGGGTCATTTACAATCACATCCTGCCATCTTCCTGTGCTTTTCCCATCCAGAGGAGCCATGCCCGTGTGGATGTGCACAGCCCCCTCTGCACTGCCTCGCTGTATCATCATACCGTCTGAGGCTGGAGAGAGATCAGTTAGAAGCGTGGCTCCACCAATCAGCATGTGGGAGTCGGTGATGTCATGATCCTGATTTATGCGTGTCTGTATGTGTATGTATGGGCCTGTGTTTGCCTATAAGATTTGTCTAATCTTCTATGAGACTGAAACAGCATTTCAATGTCCAAGGAAATAATGAAATAAATGTAAAAATGTACCTTTTAAATTGGCTTTTTTAAATTCTAATTTTGTCTGTAAAATCAGATGAAGTCCCTGTAGGCCTATTGATTAAATAGACCACAACAAAATTAAAAGACTGCTGCACAAAGCTCACCATGGTGCAACAAATCTTAATAATTAATGCTGAGGCTGGTGAATGACATCCACCACCTGCTCTCTCTCTCTCTCTCGCTCTCTCGCTCTTTGAGTCAATGCTATTGTGATGACAAAGCAGACACACCCACCCCGGGATTCCCAGTGCATACACCGTACCATGTAAAAGCTCTAAAGCATGAACATTTTTGTCCTGTAAGACCCAGCAGCACCACTTCAGCTTTGACCATAAGTCTTTTTCTACTGCACTACTACTCCACTCTTTTGAATATAACACACAATAGTGCATAAGTATGGTACTTGATAGCTCTTCTTCTCCTGCAGAAAAATTCCTTTTTTCTTTCAAGACCACCAGCATACTAAAAGCTTCTCTGATATACTAAAAATAGGCCTGAGCTTGTGATTCTATTATTACTGCTCTATAGACTGCTGGTGGACCTGTCCCAGAAAAGCTATTTGGGTGAAAATGGATGTTTTTCTCTGCATTTTACGTCAAAACAGCACAGGGTTAAAAGAAGCGCCATTTAAACGATGCTGACAGCTGCAAACAATGAGTTTGTTGAGACACTGCAATTATTGCACAGTAATTTCATGAGCAGCTAAGTCCCACACCAAAAGGTTGAAATAAAAAAGATTAACCCTGTAATTAATCGTAATCAAAACCATTTTCATCTTTGAACCCTTCTTTGCTATTATAAACGCCTCATGCCACATAGGTCCAACCCAGGAAAGTCCTGCTGCAAAGGAAGTCATGTGTTTTTGTTTCCACCAGAGTCAACTAGGGCTAGATATCATTTGAAATATTTCCTAACTAGTGCCAAAACCTGCATTTTGCTCCTGATACTGAAACAATATGTCTTTTGATACCATACTTTTTCTAAATATTTACCCGATTTTTCTACAAAACTATTTCATAAGTGAAAGTTCCCAAATGTTGAATGTTGTCTTAACACAAGCAGCTGTATCCTGCCTAAATAAAATGGTCAAAAATTGGTACAATCTTGAGCTTGAAGGTTTATTCTTAAACCTTGGAAAATGGTTCAACTTTCTTTTTCCTTTTTTTTTTTTTTTTTAAAAAGATGAGCAATTCCATCCACTGAGCAAGGCCACAATAAGTGGTTAAAAGTGTCCAAAACGCTTATTAGTAATAGGTTAAGCCCTAAAAACACTTTAGAGGAAAAAAGAAGAAAGATAACACATGAAATAAAAAAAAAACAACTTGTACAACGTGAAGTTGTCCTGATATTCCAGCTGCTTAGTCTCAAGTCCATCCAGCTATTAAGGAGCTATTGTCCAGAGTCTCAAAGAACTTTGTCAGTTTGTGTAATAAGGTGTACATACTGTATGTAGGTCAGGTCTGAATATACTAACTCTGACAAGCATGAAATCCTTATGTAAAACAGCTCCCCATCATTGAGTCATAATGTCTTAGTCAACTGATTTAATTAGCCCTTATGTAGTACTAGTAGCTAAGTGGCAATTAAAGGTGGATAGCTCCAGCAACAAACACCACGCAGAGCATCAAACCACTAAAGCATCTGCAATCCAAATGAGTAATGGAGTACTTAAGGTGATCTTAGGACAGATGATAGCTTTGGCAATACTGTACTGTATGTGCTTGGCTTTATTGGCGTGTGTTGGTCACCTGGGAGCACTGTAAAAGCCCACTCACCCTGTTGTTGTTGTTCCATTTAGTTGAGTGCAGCCTTACTTTAGCTCTGACAGGCCAACAACAATCAGGTAGGACAAAAAAAATATTCTGTAGCTGTCCATTTGGTGTTGCTTGACACTCAGCGTTTACTTATGAAAGGTTTCCTGGTCTTCAAAACAACATGACAATACTGTAATCCAATAATCAAAAACAAAAATAAATGTTGAAAACCACTGTCCTACAATAATTAGTATTTAAAACAGTCTGAGGCAGCTTGGCTTAGTGTTGATAAGGAATTGGGCTCTCTGTTCATGAGATCACATCGGTGTGATGGCTGTCTGTCCCTGGCAGCTGTTGCTGACACTGTAGAGTAGAAGCATCTCTTCCAGCTGACACCATTCATGCTCGTCTTTCTTTTGCTTGCTTTTACTCCAAAGATGTACTGATGTAACTACTCCACCCCCTTAGTGAACACAGATTTCTAACAATGGGTGTGCTCTACCACAATGTTTTCGCTTGTGACCTTTTACAACACAGCTGTAATCTTGTGCTACTGGCTGCATGTGCAGAGTAGGGAGGCATTTTGGTTAATAAGACAAAAAATTAAAAGGCAGCTTTTTTTGATGATTGATTCCTAGTTTCCAGTCATTAAAAAACGCAAACATTTACCTGTTCCAGTTTCTTGTGAGGATTCCCTGTGTCTAATTGTAAACTCAATGTTTTGTGGTTTTGGACTGCTCAGGCTAAACAAAACATTTGAAGACGTCACCTTGGATCCCAAAGAGATGTGATGGGCATTTTATCCCTTTTTTTGACATTTTCTATCTTAAACAAAATGATCCATTAATTGAGAATTTAATTGTTTGTTGTAGCCCCATGCTTTACCTTTTCATGTTGTGTCACTTGATTACTTATCGTAGGAAAAGAAAGAGGCTAAAAACTGCTTAACATTTCATATTTAATGGAAATGAGAGAAATATTTAAAAATGTAACCATTAAGAGATATTCTACATTAATAGGCTTTAATCTGTCAGTTAATCAGTTAATCTGTGATCAGAGAGGCGATTCACCACACTACATGTATGCCACCCCAAACCCTACACCAGCTGTGTTTCTTCATATCCTGTTTGACACACTCTCTCAACTAGAGTGAAACCCACAGAAACCCAGGCATAACGAGAGCAACTCGCTTGTCACGCACACTCCACCAGGCAACTACTAGACATCAATGGTACCCTGAGTGCGTTTAAGGCCACAAGGTGTTGCTACACTGTGGTCTTATAATGGCGCTGAAATCAAACAGACAAATATTACGATGGCATGATGGCACAGCAACAAGTATTTTTGCTTTGGTGGTTAATACATTTAGGAGGTTTTTTCACAAATCTGTTATAATAAATAATGTAGGCTGATACAATCAACACTAGCAAGATGCATTCATAAGACTTCCAATTAGCTGGTGTCAATATTTGATCCACCTAGCTGGACCGTTGCTTGAGTCAAAGTGAGTCTGCAGTAACGCTCTCTGCAAGATGCCTTTAATGACAGGAAGCTGCGTCTGATTAATAGCAAAAAAGCCCAGACTACCTTGCCTCCTGCCATCTACAGAGCACCTTAAACAATTGGCACAATAATGTCTTCCAGATGTGACCTGACACCAAATTCCACTTCCTGTCATGACACACAGTGGCTTGCACTTTGCATTGCAGATTATGCCATTCATGCACCGTTCAGGTGACTTTTCCCCATGCAGTACAAAAGCTACTTGATTTTTCTGATTTTGATAGCTCAGAGAGGTAAATTTAGCAATTGCATCTCTTTGTGTTTCTATTATTTTCAACAAAAAATAAATCATTTTGAAATCTGTTCTTTTTTTCAGCTGCAGCTAAGAAGAGGTGTAGTTTGTGTCTATCATTACACTAATCAGCACTAACAAGATTACTTAAAGAGACTTAAAGATGCTTTATAAATTATTTAGTGCTTAATTCCAGGGCATGGCTGAGTCAGTACAAGGGCCTCAAAATCTGCGAAACACCCAAATGGCAGGTGCTCTTTGTCATGACATATTTCACCCTCATTGTGCTTAGAATATCTATTGATATCAAGTGTATGTAAATAGCTGTGCAATGCACAGGAAATCAAGTCTCTCTAGAGCAGGAACTGGGCAGCATTGGACAACCACAGACAAATGTTTCATAACAATCGCTATGGTAATAACAAGCTATAATGTGTCAAATTTGTTGGTACACTGTACTTCCAGAAATGCATCTACAATGAGCGGATGCCAGCATGGACCGGACTGATGCTCTGTAATGAAGGGGGGCACCAGCATAAAGAGACTCCCACTATTGATTCTTTCTCTTACCAAGGGCAGAAACGGTGTCAGGTTTTAGTCTTGTTCATTCTGTTAGTCTGTGCACTAAGGAAACCACAGTTGTTGTGACTCAGTATCCTATGTCAAAACTTAAACCACATTAAATGTTTCAAATTATCTCTGGCCTGCCTCATAGAATTAAATGAAGGTGCTAACCTTTAACCTAAGACTTGACTAAAACTTTCTCAGAAGGGATCAAACAAATTATGAGCTTATTCCTTGAAAAAAAGTGTCCAAAAAGGATTAAGTTCTTTTTATTAGCGACAAGATCACGCTGATGCTTTAATAATGACATGATGTTAAATGCATATCTCTTTGCAACAAATTTGGTGTACTAATCTCCACAGAAAATCTGATTTAAAGATGTGAAGACAAACTGATAAAAAGCTGTGTCAAGAATAGGAGTTTCACAATATTAATAGAATAAGACAAATCATGTTTTCTTTAAAGAAGTTCTTAATTACCGATCTAGGCCGGCCAACAATGTAGTATGTCTTTTTGCAGTTTGGTCACAAGATATCAAAAGAATTAATTTTCTTATTATTCCAAATAAGATTATGTGCTATTGGAAAACATAGGCTAAACTTGGTAACAAAAAAGACCATGTGCATTTTAAATCAACTTACCCCATATGTGTGATTCTATTATGCTTTCAAATGCTAGAAGTGCTCGAGAACAGGCCAGTTACACAATGTAGGACTGAAACCTATCACTTTTTAAGTATACAAAATTATACTATATATTGCAATTTTTGCACATTCCATCACTGTTCAGAGAGACAAGAAAAATGAGGTACATCTTTGTATCTTCTTAGTAAGCAATAAGGTAAAATAGTTTAATTTTAACAATATGCTTCAATCTGTATGCCTAAATGCTCCTATGTAAGTAAATGAGTGTGTGGTGTGGGTGTGGAGGCATGAATGTGTGTGTGTGTGTGTGTGTGTGTGTGTGTGTGTGTGTGTGTGTGTGTGTGTGTGTGTGTGTGTGTGTGTGTGTGCGTGTGTGTGCGCGCATCCTGCCTTGCAGAAGCTGGAAAACTTCAGAAGGACACGCAGGCCACCCATTGAATCAGCACAATATCACTGTGCAGCAGTAGTAGCAGCAGTGCAGGAGGAGAGTGTGAAAAAGAAGGACACTTACCCTGCAGTTTTTGCATCACATTTGCGATATCGACAGACGGTCGACCGAAGTGCCTTGGAGATGCCATGTCGTCTCCCCGCAGCTGTAATGACAAGTTGGGTCACTGATGCTGACGGCAGAAGATCCTTAACAACTGTCCTGAGTGGGACATCCCCTCTGCCCCTCCCTCACTCTCCTTCTCTCTCTCTCTCTCTCTCTCTTTCTAATTTCACTGCAGGACCAGGTCCAATTGAATCTCAGGTTTCATGCAGGGACAAGTAGGTTTACTGTCCAATAGAAGCACTTCTTCCATTCAATGGCTGCAAAAGACAAGTCAAAGGGTTACAACTGAGGCCACACCTATTGTCAAGAAATTATTTCACTACACTGCTTACCGCTTCTAAACTTATCAAGTGTTTATAGGCCTCCTTTTGGGACCAAATAAATTGTTTAAGTTTCTTTTCTTCTTTTAAGCACATATTCATGTTGAATGCCTTAAGTTACCCCAGGTAACTCCCCTTTCAGTTACTTTGTACCATTGAAGTGATAAGTGTTTCACAGTTAACCTAAATCATTGAAAGATTACCATTATCATGTTTTTATTCTAGTTTTCATTGTTTTTTATGTTGTTGTTTTTACCTCATGGTTTCAATTTTGTTTTTGCTTTTTATTTTACTTCAACTTTTTGTTACCCTCAATATTGTTTGCATATCCCTGTAGAACGTTTTAAGTGAAGTAAGTATGTCTTTTTGTTGTTTTGTCGCATTATGTCAGAAGGAATAATCAATGTGCCACATGTGACAAAATATACAGTACACAATGATGGCTAAATCTTCTTCAGGTTCAGGGTCCTGGTATTGTGCGTGCTGGCTCAAAATCACACTGTCATGGCCTAAGACAGATGCTAATAGTGACACATGTGGGTTTCTTTTTATGACCAAAATGTCTGTTGTGAAAAAGGCCTGTCAAATTATCCAAATGTCGGATCCTATTATGCTTTCAAAGGCTACACGTGATGAAGAACAGGCAAATTACACTATATTTAAGATATTATTACCTGTCAATCAATGTATTGCTTATGTGAAAAGTGAGACTCATAATAAACTTTACTGATGCTAAAATGCAAGTATGCTGACAGATGCAAGGCATTTGACTGAATCATTGAATGTCATTAGCTCTCAAGAAGTGCCAGTAAGAAATATTCCGGAAGTAACGAATATCCAGTAAATATAGAAAGACAAGCAATACAAAACTACAAAGTTATCATTAACATTAACAGGCAAGTAATTAACAGGACAACCATGTATGAGGCTACGTACAAGTTAAAGGGTTAGTGACTAGTGAGTATAGAACTGTTAAAATAAAGACTTAATATTTCGTTGTGGCCTGCAAACTGACAACTTATAAACCCACAAGCACTTTAAAGGACAATCAAAAAAGGAAGTTGTCGAATGTTTGAATGAGCTCAAAGAAGTCTCGAAGTTTCGAACAGTTTCATTACATGCCTGTTGTTTCACATATTATAATGTTAACAGAAAGTTCTTTAACACTCAATGAGAAGTTCTAATTCAAGTTCTAATTTAGAAGTTATAAAACAAAGTAAGAACTTACTGTAGCTACTTAAATGGTGTTAAGTCATTAGCGCCAGTTTTGACACGAGAGGAAGTCACTAAAACGCCACAAACCCAAAGAAGAACTAACTGAAACTAGCAAGTGAAATATAGCTAAAATGTCGGTAAACAGGACCCTAACAACCACCAGGCTAACATAACAACACTATCAACTCAATTGCATCCGCCATGTGTCATCTCACCGCTTTCAGGACTGCAGAGCATGATAACTTTACAGAGGAAGTGCCTGTGTGTTGCCTTGTTGCCAATGGTAACGGTGAAAATTAAATATGGTGGCGTGAAGTCAAGTTTGTAACCACAAGAATAAAGAGCGGCACGCTGCTGGGAGCAAACTACACAGACTCGGGGAGGTGGGGTCGGGAATGTGTGTTCTAGTTCCGGTCCTCCTAATTTTATGGACAAAAGGGGAAATTCTTTGGGTGAACACAGAGAGGAATTCCGGGTATCCCCCTCTCCCCCTCCCAGTGTTTGTGTATGGCGCTTCATAGTGAGATTATAGTGAGCTTCACAGACTGTGTGATATGAATTAAGTTATCAAAGGATGCTGTAGATGCTACTAGACGATAATTGGGGTCACATTAAAAGGGTTTCTGTACATGCAGTTTTTAACAAGTATTATTGGTGTTCTCAGGTTGTGGGAAATCCTCCTGCAGCATGCCACTTGTCTTTTCATCCAGCTCTTTAATTAATCAGGAGGAGCCTTCAATGTAAAGGGATAGGGGGAGATAGGGGCTGCAGACCATCTGCACCACACTCAATTCGTTAAGTTATTAATAAAGGGTCACATCTTTATGATTTGCTGATAAGCCTGCAAGTCTGCAGTCATAAACGTTAGTAGGATTTAGCAAAAGGTCAGGAGTTTCTCACTTTCTAGTGAGCCGTATTGCAAAAGACAATCATTTACCAAAAAAGAAAAGTAAATAGTTTTGATGTTTTTCAACATTTAAAAATTCTAAGTATGAAGATTCTGAGAAAAGGTTTAAAATTGTGATGTTTATTGCATAGTTCTTATTTAATTTTTATACTTTTGATTATTGCATGACCTTGTTTAGAAAATAATGAAATCATAAGATACAAAGCAAAACAAAATCTGCCCTCCAACTGCCAAAGAAAATTTTAATATAAGCAACATAAAAGTTTGTAATATTTGAGGAAAAGCAGGTATTCTGGGAAAGCAGTAGAAGCATGAGCTCATTCCAGACGTGAAGCTGTCAGGTGACTGCAGAGTTGACTAGTTTATACTCAACCAGTTGGTTGAGTCAATAACGTGTAATTAATTTAAAAAATGAAATAAACGCACAGACATAAAGGACACAGTAGCCAAAGATGGGAAGTAACAAAGGACAAATACTTTGTTACTGGACTTAAGTAGATCATGCTTAAGTATTATCTATATTTTTACCTTACTAGTTTTGATTCACTATTTATTTTTTCTGGCAACTTTTTACTTTTACTCCTTCCATTTTATTAATATCGGTACTTTCTACCCCTTACATTTTACAAAATTGGCTCATTACTTTAGTTTTGTACAAAAGGTCATTAGGTGTGACTGTGAGTGCATATCGGAGAATAGCAAAGACTCATAACTTGCTTCTCAGTCAGAATCGTATTAACCTGGAGTCCCAGTCTCTGTCACACTAATCAGATATTTGATTTTTTAGGCCTATCGGCAGACATCCATTCATTATGTAGGCACATACATATAAAGAGCCTTTTTTCCATGTCCACTGAAGTTTCTCAGCAATGGTTATCATTTGCAAGGCTACTTTTACTTTTATACTTTAAGTCAATTTCCAAGCCTGTACTTTGTTACTTTTACTTGAGTAAAGAAGTTAAATCAGTACTTCTGCTTTTACCAGAGTATTTTTTAACACAAGTATCTATACTTCTGTTTGAGTACGGGAAGTGAGCAATCTTCTTGCCATCTCTGACAGTAGCCTATACATTTAAAGTTTTCTATAACGACCTTCAGTTAGTCACACTGGTGTGTGCAAGGCAAGAACCCATATGCAGATAGCCCACGCAAAAATGAAGACTTTCAGTGATTTATTGAAGAAATCCGCTCATAGACAGTTAGTGGTAGGCAGTTATACAGGGATCCAGGAAACAGAGGCATGAAATGCAGCACGGCAACTTTGTTCAACTGACAGAGTCCAAGTGCAAATTAACTGGTCTATACATACAAGAGCTGATTAGGGAAAATGGGAAGCGGGTGGGCGGGGAAGGTCAGGGAGAATGGTAGCAAGTGAGGAGGGGGGAGAAGGGGAAAGGGTTTTTGCAGGGCAAGAGGGAGTAGCTGAGTTAGATATGGGTGGTGCAGGTAGATAAGTCAAAGGACATATGGCACAAGGAAAGTTTAGAGAAGTGAAAATGTGGCTGGAGGGAGGGACCGAAAAGCAAATTGTGACATTATTTAACATAGCACACTTCAAATGAAGTTATAAAACAGTAACCTGTTAGAAAACTCATGTGCAACCCATATAAACCTGCAGTGTGTTTCCTTTATGATGTTTCTCCAGAACCTCCATTCTTTATAATTCTTATCATAGTGACTATTAAGTACTCAAAGCTGCAATTTTCCAAACAAATTATCATTATAAGTACTTCAGTGCCACCTGCTGGACTTCTTTGTGACATGAATGTTAATTTCCTGAGATCTTCCCTCATACAAAACCTTCTTGGCCTCTTTTCAAATAAATATACTTTGAGGATTTTGTAGAAAGTTCAATCCTAGAAAAGTGCTTAAAAGTGCTTATACTTAATAAAGGATCTAATTTAAAGCTCTGTTTAGAAATGTAATGTGTCAATGTATAATAAAGGAATAGTTGTCCCTGATGATTGTATCAGCTGTTGAGCTGCAGAAGGCTGGTTTGTGGTAATGTTAACCCGAAGACTCTGATTGCAGAGTGAGGTGGGAAGAGTGCAACAATAGAAGGAAATCCCCATAGAGACTGAGAGCTTGATAGCTGCAGGCAAACTCTGGTGGATGGTTAAGATTTTCATGGTTTAGCTTATCCAGAACCTTGTCAAAACACTTGGAAACAAGACTTTTTAAAACAGGAGTAAGGTTGTATTTTTTTTTTACGGTTTGGATTTATTTTTATTCAACAACAATCCTATCCAGAACTTGTTTACAGCAAAAATGACAACACAAGAAATGTGTTGTAAGCCACTAAAGCCATTGTTGAAATGTATTGATCCCAAGGAAATGATGCAAAAGGAAACAACCCTGTTTCCCAGTGTTATGTCCCACACAGATAAGCAATGCACATGCTAATTTTAAAGCCAGAAAGGGAAGGAAGCATGACCGCAAAGTTTCCGCCAAACACAGAGGGGTAAAAAGCAAAAAGCCTGTCTTGGAAAAAGCTTGGTGTTCGTCCGTCTGCTCGGAGTCAGTGTGGAATCTAACACCAGCGTATGGTGGCATCATGGCACATAATGAAACACATCCCCTTTTGGAGATACTAAAGTCATTTAATCTTGGTGAGTCTATTTGTTTCTTGTTAAAATCAAAGGACTTTTTTTTCCCAAAGCTGCTATGTAAGCGTAGCATGTTGTATTGGAAAATGCAGATGTGATAGTTCTTCCATTGATACAAGAATAAGTTATATTCTCACAGAAAAAGTGGCTTTCCGGATTATAAAACACACAGTCAAAACTGTTAGTTGCCTATGCACCACATATTTGTGACAAATTTCCAGAAAACAACTTTAAAAATCAAAGCTTAAAACCTTGCCACTGCCTTTTCTTGAGTTAAGTTTCGAGCTATTTATAATTATGTCTTTGCACTGTAACCTTTACTTTCTTTTAATTTTTTCCGTTTTATTCCATTTAGCTGATTTTTAATCTTCTGATTAATTGAGTACAATCCTATTTATATATGTTATGTCTTATGTTAATGCCTGTTCCTGTCTTACATAAAACACTTTGAATTGCTTCTTTGTGGAAAGGTGCGTATAAACTTGCCTTGAACAACTTTTTGTGAGAAATCGTGAAAAGTTAGCAGTATTGCATAACAATTATGTCAGGGATAACGTGAAAGTCAAATGATTAAAAAGTGGAGTTGTTTTTCAGTTTGTGCTTTAACGCAGTGATACTGCATGGACAGTGAACCCACACGCAGGTATGATGTAAGAGTTTATATAACAGTTATGCCCATTATAGCAGTCCAACAATAGCAAATCAATAAAAAAAGAAACAAATCCTGAAACAAATCTGGCACATCTGAGATGTACATTTTTTCAGCTGATGCAACTGTTCCTTCTCAATGCTAAAAATAGTTTATTTTTAACTTGAAATGCAAATGAAACTGCCATCTGGGAAAATAATGCCCAATAAGGCCTCACAGTACACTAAACATTTCCTGTATTTCCCCTTTTTCTGAAACTCTGCATTGATTTTTTTTCCTTTCCAGGCGATATGATTTTAGCCTTCTGTTTATCTATGCTTGTGGGCCTGCTGCTGGGTGCTCTGGTGTACGTTCTGTTGACCTGGGCATCCAGGCGCCAGGCCACCGCCAGGATCACCAGGCGCTCCAAAAAGAGGTCCGGCACTTCACATACACCCATGAGCAACCAGCTGGGCCTTTACAGAAGTACTTTTCTGAGCGTATACCGACAGCCCTCTCTGGAGCCAGTGGGCCCTCTGGGGAGTAAGCCCGGCGTAGAGACCTCAACCTTCCGCCCAGTGCCCAAGAGAAGCAGGGCTGGTCTGGAGATGGGAGAGGACACTCTGGTCATCATGCCTGAGGACACACCAGCATCCAACTCATCGGATGCAGCATCCCTCGTGCCGAACAAGAGACATTCATTCTGGTTGGGCAACAATGGACTTAAAGGCTTCCTGCCCTCACAGACCCCCCCACCTGCATATGACAGTGTCATCCATGCCTTTGAGGAGACGTGCACTTGAATCTGTCCAAGATCGACTGAGAAAGGAGAACTTTCTGGGATTACACAGGACTTTTTGACTGTGCTCTGCTCCTTATCTGACCATTTCTGACACTTTTCAGTGTAGAGCAGTGTGTCCTTAACTGAATAAGCACCACAAACATCAAGTCTCCGCCCAGTATCAACATCATGAGATATAAGGATTAGGGGTGCACCTAACGATAATTTTCATAATCGTTTTATTTGCATTTTAAATTCAGGGTTAATCGGTTAGTTGGTTTCTCTAAAGTTAATTTAACACTGATGTAAAAAGGGAGAGAAGCAGCCACTCCCAATACTGGAGAAGATGTAACAAGCAGTTGTTTTGCTTAAAAATGACTCAAATGATTATTCAATTACATGACTAATCATTGCAGTTCTAATAGTTAGAACTAGAAGTATCTAATCATGTGAAGAGAGTCTGAGGGAAAATTTTACTTTTTACACACACACACACACAAACACACACACACACACACACACACACACACGAAGATGAGGGAAACACTGTGTGCTATAGATAGTTATATTATCTAATATCACAATAAAGATTAAATGCTGATTTGATTTCAGTGCTTGTGCTTTTTGTGCATGAATGAAACAATGTAAATCAGTTTGTTTATTTAAGATGAGTGCATCTAGTGTTTTAATAGGCTACTTATATAACTGGAGGAACGCCATCAGCTATTTAATTAATATACTTAACAGTGTGGCAGGAAGGTAGGACATTCAGTTACTTGCACATTCATCACATCAAGGTCTTGTGTCAAGATTGCCACTTACAAAGATGGGGTGCGCCTTGTGAGGTTGCCATTATGAAGGAAACCCCCTTTTGAGGTGGTTTAATAAATGTATTCTTCATTATAGTAGCCTGTGGACCAGGCTCCATATCAAAATGTATTTAAATTTAAATAAACTGTACATACTTACCTTCAGTGATTCTTAACGTGCTTATTAGGTATAATGGTGCTTTCGTTTTAACTGGATTTGAAGTTCGGGGTCTATTTTCCGTGCTACCTGCCTCATGGCAACCCGTTTTAAAGACACAACCCCAAAGTGCGCCAGCGGAATAGTGCCTGGCAACACCACCGCACAGTGCGCCGACTGCCTCTGGATTAACGTCGTTTTACAGCGGCTCAGGTAGGTACAGCTGCATTATGTGTGTCCATATAGCCTCTTTGATGAAAGCACTTCTTTATTGTCTACTGCAGCTAAACGGTCTCATCAGTTGGCTCATTCAGACTGCTGCATGCGGCCAGATTTCAACACGCCTTTGAATGAGACGTTCAATTGTAGCCTATGTGTAATGTAATGTGTAGGCTAATGTAGTGAGAGACCTTCAGGGAGGTGATGGTGGGTCTTTTACTTCGACTTTTATTGGATGCTGTGAATCTACATTTTTCAAAACAAGAGGCAAATTAATGTTTTTAACCGTTGTTTGATTTAAATGTTGTCATTCTTATTATTTGCATTAATATACGTTAATAGTATTTTCTATGTAGAAATTACAATATAGGAGTTCACATCCTTGCCTGGCTGCTCCGGTGTTTGACGTAAAATAGCAAGAGCGAATGGTATCAGTACCCATGGAGACTGCTAGTGCCCTGATCTTCAATGCAGTGTTGCTGTTGCATAGAGACAGAAAAACTGAATTTCAAGGTTGATGCACTGAATGACAACGCGGCTATTTTAAGCGAGAGCCACCTCTCAACTTCTATCTTAAATTACCTTACTTGTTGAATAACGGTGTTTTTATTTAGTCTTTTTATTTTATTTTTATCTTTCATTGAAACAGGATTACACAACTCTCAAGAGCCACATCAAGACATGGGATGGGCCACAGACATCAGAGAAGCCTGAAGTGCAGAGCTGTTTTTTTGTAAATGAATGTAGAGCTGGACAACATCTGTCTGAATGATGCATTTTACGATTTTATTCTAAGCACCAAGAGCAGAGCAGCCATTACCCTTCACCTTCAGTGCATCACTTGAATGGAAACATGGACACCATCAGTGGAGGAAATTTAACTCAACATGTCCAGGAACTATGAGGTATGTTGAATTACTTTCATATCAGAAACTAATCCTACAGTAATTTCCCTGCAATTTAACAAGATATTATTACATATTATGCAATCTACTTGCAAGTGGAACAGTCAGGAGAAACACATTCTGTGCAGCCAAACATTAACAAGATTCACATCATTTGATTATATATTGTAGATAAGATCCTAAAGTTTCCTAAGATACCAAATCATTTAGACAATTGTTTGTGAAATGTGTTACACGTGATGCACAAGACATGAAGATTATATTTTATAAAACATGGAGTCTGACTTGGGTTTGACTGTTGTACTGGGTGTGTAATGTAGCTTTAATGAAGCGGAAACAAGATAGAGATGCAAAACTCTCAGACATTGTAATAAGACAAGTTTAACAAGAATAAAAAATGGCACAGCTGTACGGTAAGCCCTTTAGAACATTTGTCGGTAGATTGGACAAGGACGCAAATGAATGCATTTAGTCTGAGCTTCAACTAACCTAAATGAACAAAGATAGTATTGAGTGAAACGGTTTGAAAATGAGAACAAAATCTGCCTTAAAACAGAATTTTCACACTACATTTATATGATATGATTTTAGTTGGCGAGTCTGTACAAATAAAAGACAGACAGTACTGATGATGTCATATAGAGACAAATCTGGAGCTGCTCCACAGAAAGTGAATAATAGAACAACAGCTAGAACACTTTGAGCAGCAGCCATGGTGATTTGACTGGTATAAGGGCACATTTAGTGATTCACTGTTACAAGCTGTAATCACTCAAATGATGGAATATCTCAAACAGAGTGCATTATATATTGTCTCAAACAGAGCGCAAAATGTATTGTCTCAAACAGAATACATGAACCTCCTGTTTCCCTCACATTATAACTAGCTCAGTAAGGTGATGCCCATATATATCTGGTTATATGGACTGTAGCTATTGCCTATGCATCATGGTGGATGCAACCTTTTACATACAGGCCATTATTTGCATGTTAGATCACCCAGCTGCTTCTGTCTTGGTAATCACAAATAGCTCACCACACGTTCCATCTACTGGTTGTTTTGGAGCTTGTATGTATATTTTTCCTAGTATTTCATTTACATATTTATTCTGTGCTGTGTGACTGATTTTGCTGCTGTAACACCGTAATTTCCCATTTTTCTTGGGATCAATAAATAACTATCTATCTATCTATCTATCTATCTATCTATCTATCTATCTATCTATCTATCTATCTATCTTTTAGAGGCGATAATTGACAGAATAGTCTTTCCACATTTAGTAGTAGTATTCTGATGGATGGAGGCTGGCAACGAAGGGGCCTGGGGATTAGGGAATATGGCCGGAGAGGCGGGACACTGACAGCCTCCTGCCGACCAACAGTGTACATCCCAAAATGTCGTGAACATCACTAGAAGACAGTTTTAAATGAATGTGGGGTCACAGGCAGACACAAACTAATAACATGAATATTGTTTAATGATAAGAATAAAAAAACGTTTTATACTGCTATTTCATTCATTCATTCATTTTTCGTAGTTATTATACAGGAAAGTTAGAAAAAGTAACATTGCATTACAATGTAAAAACGGGCCTGACTCAGTTTAAAAACTGGTTTTCAGCAGGTTCCTGTTCTACAGAAACATAAAACATGGTACAGCACGTCAGGACAGACATTACTACAAGACATGAATAGGGAAATATCAAATTTAGACAACTAAAACAACAATACAGTTACATAAGGACAAAGACATTTATACAAGACATCAGCTGGGCTAGACAGATACGGACAGTGCAAACAAGGCTCGGACAATACATGAACAAATTAATTAATGCGTGCATGTGTAACTGTTAAGAAGGAGTTTGTATGCCTTTTTTAAATATGTGATGGATGATAGTGTTCTGATGTGATACAGAATGTCACTCCAAATCTTGGTATATGTTAAAAAAAAAAAAGATTTCTGACCAAAGTTGTTTTTGTTTGGCGGAACTGGAATAAGTGCCTGTGAGTCCGACCTAGTGAGGCGACCTGGTCTCACGTGTGTCGGAAAGAAATGCAGCAAGTGCTGGTAAAGTGGTATTTTGAATCTTAAAACTTTCAACTTGCCTCTTCCTCTGTTTTCCCTACCAGCCTGGTCACTCAGTAGGGATGTTGGCTGCTGTGGAACATGGTCCCATCCTTTGCAGCGACTCCAACATCCTCTGCCTCTCGTGGAAAGGCAGGGTCCCCAAGAGTGAAAAGGACAAGCCAGTGTGCCGGAGGCGGTACTATGAGGAGGGCTGGCTCGCCACAGGGAACGGAAGAGGAGTTGTTGGGGTGACGTTTACATCGAGTCACTGCAGGAGGGACAGAAGCACACCCCAGAGAATCAATTTTAACCTACGAGGACACAACAGCGAGGTACAATCACTTTCTTCACTGTTTGTTTTTTCAATATATATTTTGAAACCCTTTTGAACAAAACTGACATGTATTTATATGTAACCCACCGTTATAGAACCTTCCATTCTGATCCAAACATCAATGTTTACTATCTTTGACAATAAAATTGTTGCAGCAGCAGGTGAGTTAATAAATAAATGAAGACATTTGCATATAAATGACCATTAAGCAAATAGAGGTGCAATAGATATGCAGCCAACCATTACTATTTAAATATGTACAGTCCCTGACAAAAGTCTTGTTGCTTGTGTACAAATTGACCTGAAGTGCCGCTGAAATATATTTCTAATCAAGATTTATTTAAAAGAAATGGCTCATTTTAATCCCAACAGCTTTTGTAATAATGTTTCAGTGCAAAAAGAAACTGTAAAAAAGTATTCTAATATTCACAGCTTGGTAAAGCCCATTGAGTCAATTTTTGCAAAGACATAAGTGTTGTCGCCTTGTCATATGAGCTTCACCTCTGACTAATAATGGATCAATTAGGTCTCAGGTGTGTATAAAAACAACCCCAGTACACTAGACCTTCACATGAACTGCAACTAGACCTCTGCAAACATGCCTAAGATTCACCCTGAGACTAAAGTTTTGATTATCAAGAGGCTGAAGACCAGATCCACTGCTGATGTGGCAGACACTTCAATGTGTCTCAGCGTCAAGTACAGAGGATTAAAAAAACATTTGATGACACTGGAGATGTTTTTGACAAGCCCAGGTCAGGCAGACCCCGCAAGACAACTGCTCGAGACGACCGTTTGTTGGCTCGAAAATCCAAGGCCAGCCCATTTTCCACTGCAGCAGAGCTCCACCAGACCTGGTCCCCTGAAGTCCCTGTGTCAACCAGAACGGTTTGTCGGATTCTGTCTCGAAATGGCCTCCATGGTCGAATCAGTGCCCAGAAGCCAGCACTAAACAAAAGACAATTGAAAAACCGTGTGGCATTTGCCAAGGCCCACAGCCTGCTGAAAGGATGGACGCTGGAGAAGTAGAAGAAAGTGGATTTTTCAGATGAATCTTCTGTTGAATTACACCACTGTTGCCGCAAATATTGCAGGAGACCTACTGGAGCCCGCATGGATCCAAGATTCACCCAGAAAACAGTGAAGTTTGGTGGCGGAAAAATCATGGTCTGGGGTAACATCCAGTATGGGGGTGTGCGAAAGATCTGCAGGGTGGAAGGTAACATCAATAGTCTCAAATACCAAGAAATCTTAGCTACCTCTTATATTCCCAACCATAAAAGAGGCCAAGTTCTCCAGCAGGATGGTGCTCCATCGCATACTTCCATCTCCACTTCAAAGTTCCTCAAGGCGAAGAAGATCGAGATGCTCCAGGATTGGCCGGCCCAGTCACCAGACATGAACATCATGGAGCATATGGATGAAAGAGGAAGCATGGAAGACCAAACCAAAGAATATTGATGAACTCTGGGAGAAATGCAAGACTGCTTTCCTAGCTACTCCTGATGACTTCATCAATACATTGTATGAATCCTTGCCAAACCGCATGGATGCAGTCCTTCAAGCTCATGGAAGACATACAAGATATTAAATTCTAATCTCACAGCACCTCTATTTAATTTGCTGACATATTTTAGTATTTGTAGTAAATTTGTTCAATTTCTGTATAGGCGACAAAACGTTTGTCTTGCCAAAATTTAACCTTTCTGTCTTGTTTAAATAATAAATCTTTTTTTAGTGAAACTAATTTATTTAAGTGCATTGAACATCATATGAGAGGGTTTTAGCTTTTCATATGAGCTATTTCTTGCACCAATTGATTCATTAAATGTCAGGTTAATAGCAGGTGTTTCTACAAAATAGATAAGCGACAAGACTTTTGTCAGGGACTGTATAGTAAAGAAAGAAAGAAAAATATTTTAATAGAAGATATGTAATAGTCTAGAACTAAATAGCATGTGGAAATACTGAGAAAAAAGTACAAAGGTTTTTATTGAGGTCTGTTGGATGCAATATAAATTAGATGAGAAAAAATAAGAAATTTTAAAAAACAAATTCAGAGCACGTGTAAAAAAAATTATGTCTCGGCATGCTTTCTTTAGTCCATGACAAACATTCAATTTACAGGTCTAGATAACATTATGTCTGTATTTGCGCTGACATTGATTATGACATTCTGACTTTTCTTTCAACTGCAGTGAACTTTGAGATCACATTCAGCCTAAAAAGCTTCTTTAACATTGTGCTCGTACTCATATTAATCATGAATGTTCCTCTGTGCAGAAAGCCACCTGCATTTGCAGAAAAAAAAGTAACAGTGTTTTGGGGCTTTTGCAGGTTGTCTTAGTGCGTTGGAATGAACCCTTTCAGAAGCTCGCCACTTGCGATATGGAAGGAGGTATTTTTGTGTGGATCCAGTATGAAGGAAGATGGTCGGTAGAGTTAGTGAACGACCGAGGAGCCCAGGTAGACACTTTTTTTCTGCTTTCACTTTCACATATGATGTATTATCTTGGTACATATGCTAAAACTTTATAAAGGACATCTGTAATGCACTTATAGACAGAAAAACTACCACAGAAAAGACTCAGGCTTATGGTATTTTGATGGAAGCGTCCTGTATACATACACAAATATCCTAAAGGGGAATATTTCTTCCCTCCAGGTGAGTGACTTCACGTGGTCGCATGATGGCACTCAAGCCCTCATCGCTTACCGCGACGGCTTCGTGTTAGTTGGTTCCGTCAGCGGACAAAGACACTGGTCCTCTGAGATTAACCTGGAGAGTCAAATCACCTGTGGTATCTGGACGCCTGATGATCAACAGGTACACATAAAAAAAGTTATTTTTAATACAAAAAAATAACATGTAGTTTGAGATCACTTTCCCTTGCTTTGAATGCCTCAAACACAAGCAGAAACAACTTATATAATGGGCTCATGTTGCAGCACTTTTCGGCCAAGTATTTGATGCTCCAGAGCATTTTTATCGTGTCCATCTCTTTATATTTAATGTACAATGCCCCCTCAGGTCTTGTTTGGTACAGCAGATGGCCAGGTGATAGTGATGGACTGTCATGGACGAATGCTCGCCCATGTTCTGTTACACGAGTCTGATGGGATCGTGAGCATGTGCTGGAACTGCCCCGATTTCCTGGTCGAGGACAGCACAGAGAGCGACACAGACTCTGATGACAATATTCTGCCTTTAGGTACAAACACCCCCCCCCCCCTTCTCCAACTAGTCATATGACAGGTTGTTACCTTGTGTTGGCTGTGGAACGCCATTATACTTACTTTTCTTTGTTCTTCCAAGTGCGAAGAGTCAAGCCATTGTTGACAGTCACCTTCCTATCAGGAGATATCAGTTTAATGAACAACTATGACGACCTCTCTCCTGCCGTGATTCGCTCAGGGCTGAAGGGTATAAAAAGAAATCACTGTGACATTAACAAACATGCTCATACATTGTGTTGATCATATGTCCCATAATGCATAAGGTTTTTGTGCTCCTTCACCCCACAGATGTTGAGGCCCAGTGGTGCTCCCAGGGAGACCTCCTGGCTGTGGCCGGCATGGAGAGACATGGGATTCCTGTCGACTCTATTATGAGAAACGCCCTTGTTAAGTTCTATAATGTCCAAGGGGAGCACATCTACACGTTGGAAACACCGGCACAGGTTAGTACTTTTTCAATTGAAGGATATATAGTAGATGTCTAGGCAAGTCAAGTACATATACATATACGTTGTTATTTTGAGGGTCCAAAGAGCCAGGGTTGTAAAGATTAACAACAGATAAATCAGTAATATAAGAGATGCCGTGAATGTGTGCAATAAATGTAAACAGATTAATGTAGGAATTCTTTTATTGTGGAAATTGTTTTTCAGAGACCCATCACCACCATCTGTTGGGGTCACAGAGACTCTCGTCTGTTCCTTGCATGTGGACCAGCGCTGTATGTGGTGCGGGTGGAGCACAGGGTGGCCAGCCTCCAACTTTTATGCCAGCAGGGCATCGCCAGCGCCCTGCGTGAGGAGAAAGATGTGGGGAAGCTGAACATGCCCTCGCTGCTCTGCTCTTATGTCACCACTGCTTTTATACCCACAATCAAGGTGCATTCATCCCCTGATTAACTGCTTTGCAGTAACAATATTAGACAGCTTCTTACCTACTTGATTGATAGTGCAAAACCCCTGACTGGGAAATGTTTTCATTCGAGTGTCCAGAAATCCTACAGCCCTTTCCTCTCTTTGTTCTAGCCCCCAATCCCTGACCCCAACAACATCCGTGACTTTGTCAGCTATCCTACGGCCGGGAATGAGAGGCTCCACTGCACCATGAAGCGAGCAGAGGACAGCCCTGAGACAGGCGGACCCTGCTACACCCTCTACCTAGAATATTTAGGAGGACTGGTGCCTATTCTCAAAGGAAGGCGCATTAGTAAACTCCGGCCTGAGTTTGTCATTATGGATCCAAAAATGGACAGCAAAGCAGGTAAGCTTAGACACTACAGGGTCTTATACTTTTCATTGGGATTATTTCTTTAGTAGAAAGTAACTCCAGTGAAAAGTGTCAGCAGTGGGGTCTGTGGGTGATTGCCGTGGACATTTTGTAATTGCCCCTTTCTGGCTGGGCTTTTGTGCCTCATGAGGTAGAGTGGTTGTCCACCAATCGGAAGGTCGGAGGTTCTATCCCCTGCAGTCTACATGTCAAAAGTGTGCTGACTGAATTGCTTCTGATGTGCCATGGTGTGTGAATGTGCGTGGATGTTTATCGGATGATCTGGTGGCACCTTGAATGGTAGCCTCTGCCACCACTGTGTGAATGTGTGGTTGCTAAGACTAGAACAGCGCTATATAAATGAAGTGCATTTATACTAACCATTCTTTCACTTAGTATCTTGCATGAGAATCAGAATCAGAATCTTTATTTGCCAGGTATGAGGACACATACAAGGAATTTTTCTTTGGAACATCGTTGCTCACAATGCGCTTACACATACAAAACAACCAAACAATATATACATGATAATATATACATACTCTAAACAGAAACAATGTAGAAGTTTCAGAGGCTTGGATCTAAAGACAACAGCTCCTAAAGTTAAAACTATCTGCGTGACTAGATTGCAGTAGGGGTAGGTGAGTAAATCATTTTTGGGGTAAACTGACGTTTTCAAAAAAGAAATGCTTATTTGCTCTCTTGCAGAGAGCTAGGTGAGACAGTAGATACAAAGATCGATTGATGGTATCAATCTTCTAATCTAACTATTGGCAAGCGCATATTTCCCAAATGTTCTTTAAGTGAAATGGATTATACGCTTTTGAAATACTGATGAATGAAGCAAAAGTACTTGAGAAAATAAGAAAAACAGTAAACACGAGACACTAATGGTGGCTTGCCTCAAGGTCGGAAATCTTGTTCCTTGTCTACTTGAAATTAAATCTGCGTTGTTAATCTCTTAACACGTGTGCTTTTTTTTCTTCTTTTTTTTTTAAATAACTGCACATATGCAGTTTAGCCATCATTCTCTTTGAGTGAGAACCAATTCAGACTGTGGTGATGACTGCTCTTCTCTGCCTTTACACGGTCTGAGGCTTGATACAGGAATAGCCTGTCCTGTGACCTGGCTGCACAAGGGTTGCATTTAGCCTGCGGTCACTCCAAACAGTTACTTACTGTTATTTATGTTCTAACGCAGGGGTAGTTTAATGTTAGTATGTATGAGGACTCAGATCAAACTCAATTCTTCGGTTTGTGTTTTTTTTTGTTTCCAGAGGAGGTGTGTGTGAATCCCATGATCTCATACACTGACAGCTGTAACTGCTCTGACTCCAGTGACATTGAGTTGAGTGATGAGTGGGTCGGGAAGAAGTCACCAAAGTTTTCCCGAGGAAACAGGTCACCCACACATTACACAGGCCTGAACCACAGAGAGGTTGCAGATGTTTTAATAGGATTTGTTCCAACGTGCTAGTAGAGTTTATTACTGTAACACAAATGGAAAATTGTCATATTGTCGAAAGAAATGATGGTTGAAAACTGTACCTCTTTGTTTCAAAGGATGAACATGGAATCTAGAAAATCTCCCAAACTTTCACGCACCAATCAGGAAGGCCAACGGTCGCCACGGTTACCAACAAAGAAGCCTCCAGTTCGCTCTCCCAGTCTGACACGTCGAGAGTTTTCTATGGATGGGATCACAGAGGTATGAATCTGCATTATCCGCTAATGATACTGTAGTACCTGAATTAGTCAAATGTTTCCCAATTAAATCATAATGTAGAAGTGCTAATAATTACCTGTAATGTCACAAAAGGCTTTCCAGTAAATCGTGAATCTGGAAGAAAAGTTACATGCTCAAATTATTCTCTCACCTAAAATGTTCCTCCTTTTTAATATTTTGTTAATGTTAAAATGTTAGTACCATGTTCTCTCACTTACTACCTGACATATCTGGCATAATCCTTTTTTGTTGTCTTCCATTTCTTCCTCTTCAAAGCACAACTACCTAGCTCAAGTCACATCAAACATTTGGGGGACAAAATTCAAAATTGTTGGACTTGCTTCTTTTCTCCCGGCCAATCTTGGTGCAGGTAAATGTCACGTAAAACCACACATACTGTACATATTACATTGACCATTCAGATGAATTTAACAATCCCCTTCTTCTATGTTTCAGTTATCTATAAGACAAGTCTGCTACATCTACAACCGAGACAGATGACTATCTACCTTCCAGAAGTGCGCAAGATTTCTCATGACTTCATGAGCCTGCCTGTGTTCAACCCCAATGTGTTCAGTGAGGATGAGGATGACTTACCAGGTGTGATATGAATATCGAACACCACATAAGAAATGAGTGTGAATGTGTTTATTTTCAATTAGGGCTGCACAATATTGGTTTTTTTTAACCATCATTGCGATATCAAGTGGCGTAATGAACACACTGCAAAAGGCTGTTACATATCGCAAAAGACACTTGATTTTTGTGTTGTTGTGGGGGAAAACATCAGTAGAAAACTACACTTTAAAATGTGGCTTTTTTTGTTTTAGCGGTGCCTTTTTATATATTCAATTCAACATTCAATTTGTTTAATAAAATAATGCTTTCTTTTGTTTTTTTAAATTCAACATGCAATTTGTTTTATTTAAGCAGTATACTTAAAACAGTAGAAAGCCCGAACTGAGTAGACTTTAATATATACGTTTGTTTATTGCAAGTAATATCGTTATCGCGTCAACTTATTATTTCTATTGCGTATTTTCCTCATATCGTGCAGCCCTACTTCCAATGCTCCTGACTTTATTTATTACATTTGCTATAAGTCACTTACACAGTCCTCCTTTGTGTTTTCTATAAAGTGATGGGGCCGTCTGGCGTGGCAGGAGAGAATCCCCCCTGTACAGTCAACATTCCCATTGCTCCCATCCACAGCCCGGCTCAGGCAATGTCTCCGACTCAGAGTATCGGCCTGGTTCAGTCTCTTCTGGCCAATCAGAACATTCAGCTTGATGTCCTGACTAACCCCACAGCCACGGCAGCAGCAGCAGCTGTGGCGGCAGCAGCTTCTGTCCCTGTTACTGACCACGGGCAGGACGCGGCTCCAACACCGTATCCCATGCCAACTAGATACTCAAACCCTGGTCAAGCCATCTTCAATGGGCTGGAGATGGGTCCTCTTCTCCCTGGCACACTTCCTCCCCCACCTCCACCTCACCATCTCCCACCGCAGCCTCACCCGCCGCGCTCTCATTCGCAGCAGCCTCGTCAACTGCCGTCCAAACAGTCCCAACAAATGCAGACACAGCCGCAGAAAATGCATCACCTTCAACAACAGCAGCAGCAGCAGCAGCAGCAACAACAACAACAACAACACCATCATCAGTCCCAATCACAGCAACAACATCATCATCAGTCCCAATCACAGCAACAGCAACAACAACACCATCATCAGTCCCAATCCCAGCAACAGCAACAACAACAACAACACCATCATCATCCCAATCCCAGCAACAGCAACACAACAACAACAACACCATCATCAGTCCCAATCACAGCAACAGCAATTACAGCAACAGCAGCTCCAGCAGCAACATCAACAGCTCCAGTTGCAACAGCAACAGCTCCAGCAACTGCAGACGCTCCATCAGCAGCAGCAGGTCCAGCAACAACAACAAATCCAACAGAACCCCACACACCAACAGCTGCACCACCAACAGCAGATCCAGCAGCAGCAGCAGCAGATGCAGCTGCAACACGAGCAGATGCAGCAGCAGCAGCAGCAGATGCAGCAGCAGCAGCAGCAGATCCGCCAGCAGATCCAGGAGATGAGGCAGCAGCAGCAGCAGCTCCAGCAGCAGCACCAACAGATCCAGCAGCAGCACCAACAGATGCAGAGGCAGCACCAGCAGATGCAACAGCAGCTGAAGATGCAGATGACGCTACCGCCTCCTCCGACCGGCTATCCGACTATTTCGCTACACCAGATTCATCTCCTGCCTCCCCCTCCCACCACGGAGCCGGGGTTTGCCAGGGGGGAGCACGGACACACCCTCAAGCCGAGTCTTCCGCGGACTTTACCCCCCTTCAGTGACATGGATGGATCTGTGGAGATTCACATGAGGAAGGTGAATCCTCCTCCTCCATACCCGGGCACCGTGGTGTCCGCCGCGACCGCCACAGCCGTCGCCACGCCTCAAACTCTCGTCACAAACTGTGACAGCCCGAGTGTCCTGTCGCCGGAGCTCTGCCTGAAGAAGGATGAGTTTTTGCTTCACCCTGTCACTTTACAGTACCCGACTCCTCTGGGGTATGAAAGGATCACGACCTTTGACAGCAGTGGCAACGTGGAGGAGGTTTGTCGGCCCCGCAGGCGCCTCGTTCGCAACCAAAATGCGTACGCTGTTCACGGCTCGGCCACGCTCAAAGTCACTTCCTCTGAGAATAAAAAAATTCAGCTTCCCTACAGCTCAGCAACACTGAGTCGTCTCTCTGTCCCTCGCTACTCCATACCTAGCGGAGACCCTCCTCCTTACCCTGATCCGGCCAATCAAGTAACTGCTACACTTCCTCCTCCCCAGAGAATTGATAGCAGTCTGATTCATGCCACGCTACGTCGGGACCGCAGGGACATGGGACTTAAAGTGCCACAGATGATGGAGAGCTCAAGAACCCTGCCCACCAAGGCTAAAATGAACAGTGCACTAGCACTTACCTACCAGCAGAGGGTGCCCACTGCATTGTACACATGCACACAGTGCAGCAGTAACAGCAGCAGCACCAGTGTCAGTGTTAGTGGCGGCGGGACAACAAGTAGTGGCATTGCAGGTGGCACGGTGGTGAGGCAGGACTTCCCACCAGGGAAAGGAGCGCATCACAGTACCATTATCGTGCACTCCAAGAGTACCTCGCCCATGTCCTCCCAGTCGTCTTACAGTCTGCTGAGCGCTGTCGACAACAGCAGGGACAGAACAGTGTACGTTAACTCTGCCTTCACGGAAGATGAGACTTTAAATCAGCAGTGTCACCTCGAGAAATCTGTGCGTCAGCTGACTCTCGGCGATGTCAGTTTGACACTTAAACGCCCCCCGCCTTACCAGTGGGACACCTCCACAACTGAGGAGTTCTGGCTCACCCCAGAACAAACAATGCTAGGCCCTCCACCAGGACCTCACAAACCTCCACTCATCATCAGTCAAGCTCAGCACCTGGACATGTACTCGGCTGCCGTTTGTCCTCACAACTAAACCTCCAACCAGTCAGACAACAAGCACTCTGACTTTCCCGTCAGGTTACCAGATATCTCTCTCTCCTTTTCCTCCGAGCGTGGGCCACAGCGGTTCTCCACTTCAGACCTTGCAGAACCCTTCACCTCAGTGCTCTCCAAATGAAGCGGTTGGTTCGGTCCCTTTTGCTCAGCCGGAATCCAACTTGGTCTTGCCACCAGGCTATGCTCCAAGTCTTGCTAACTTGGCCTGCTGCCCTCTCCCTCCGATGTATCCAGGCGCCAGCTCATGTGCTGGACTTCAGCTGCACCCCGTCAGCCTACACCCCTGGAACCCTTACCCCTGCCCGCCTCCTATGCAGGACCCTCCAGCACCTCCTCTCCCTACCAAAACTCATCAGATCTTAGAGAAGCCCATTCTCTCACCGCCCCCTCCTACTGGGCCGCCCCCACCACCCCCTCTCCCCCCTCCTCCTCCACCAACTGAGCTACCACCATCCAAAAGTGCCACAGAAGATCTAGCGGAGTCTGCCAACAACTTTCTGGAGCCACCATCACTGAATGAAAGCCCTGTGCCGCAAGAGTCCGAGCGCTTCAACAAGAAGAGCCGCAAAAGACTGGACAGCAGGGCCGAGGAAGGCAACATGCCCACCGTCTCCGAGGGCAAATCTAGAAAGGAAGGGCGTGCGCTCTCTGACTTCAACACTCTCATTTCAAGCCCGAGGCTCAGCAGCAGAGAGAAGAAGAAGCCCAAGGGGCAGAGAGAGCAACTCAATAAAACCAAGAAAATGAGCAGGACCACAAATGAGTTCCAGGATAGCTCCGAGAGCGAGCCGGAGCTGTTTATTAGCGGCGATGAGCTCATGAACCAGAACCAGAGTAGTAAGAAGAGCTGGAAGAACAAGCGAAGCCTGCGTATGGCGAGTGAGCTGGAGGAGATAAAGTGCCGCAAGGCAAATGAAAGAGAGGACCGTAGTTTGGGAAGCCAAGGGTTTGTCTATGTTATGGCCAATAAACAGCCATTGTGGAATGAAGCCACCCAGGTCTACCAGCTTGATTTTGGAGGACGAGTCACACAGGAGTCTGCAAAGAATTTTCAAATTGAGCTGGACGGAAGACAGGTAATGTGAGAGTGCTGAAATAAGTCAATTTCTCTTTTAGTTGATTGACAGGAAACTGTTCTAATGCTCACTTTTTTAGCAAAGATATATATTAAATTATTCAGTTTTTCAAATGGGAAGACCTGCTGCTTTTCTTTTTCTTGTTTGAAAGTAGAATATCTTTGAGTTTTTGACTGTTAGTTGGACAAAACAAGCACTTAAATATCTCACTTTGGGGCTCCGAATCAGTTTTTTCCCCCCGCTATTTTCTGACATCCTACACCAAAAATAACAAGAAAAACATTGGCAGTTTAATCAGTAATGCCAATAAACATGTTACAGCTGTAGATTAATTAATAAAAGAAATAGTTTAAAAAAATATATTTTTCTCTTTCTGTCTTTTCTTAGGTGATGCAGTTTGGGCGAATTGATGGGAATGGCTATATCTTGGATTTCCAGTATCCTTTCTCAGCAGTGCAGGCATTTGCTGTTGCCTTAGCCAACGTGACTCAAAGGCTGAAGTGAAAAGGTTTTGTGCTGTTGTAGACCAGTTCAAAAGAAACCACAATGATCTAGCACCCCGATGTGTGGGGCTAAAGCTGGGAATGTCAGTGTTGTGGTGGTTCTTTTTAATATACAAGTGGGTGTTGCACATGCGGACAATTTACAATCAGTCTGTTGAAGGCAATGTCAGTCCTGGCCGGTGGTCATGGAGACTACACCAGTTACTTAATCTTTTCTAGTTCATATGTTGAATGTACTTAAGCTAATTTGACTTAGTATTCCAATGTTATTTAGTGAAGTAAAAAAATGTTAACCTTCCCAGGATAAACAAAGGGTTAACTGAGTACATGTTGGAATGGATTTTAAAAGCATTGTGAAGGTTTAGTACCATGTGGTGCTATATTTCCAAAGGACTAATTCAATGTATTTTAAGTTAATAAAAAAAAAAGATTTGATGTTATTAAAAATATACACAGCAAATACCTTGTTTAATACCTAATACCTAGCATTGTTAGGAAGGATTGCATTCAAAATTACAAATGCATTTTCACAAAGCCATACCATATATGATAAAAAACACTGCATTCATTCAAGTACTTCAAAATGTATAAGGTTCTATTATGCATATCAAACTGATTGTTGATGCGTTTTTTCCGATAACTTTATTTGTATCTTTATTCTTAATTCCAATCCCATTTGTTTGAGGCAATGATTAGATTTTTAGTCTGTTTTGTTTGCTAAATGTCCTCTACATTATGTTCAAATTGCTTAACATGCAATTGAAGAACATAATGATTCTGCAACTGCAACACAAAGAGTTGACCACAGTTTATATCATAGTTTGTGTATTTTTTATTCATGATACTTCCGTGAAGTGGTGCAATTAACAAAAAGTAAATCATATTATTTTGGCCACTATACTGCAAATCATTGGGTCAGAGCCGTTATGATCTGACAATGTATTTTTTTCTTTTTTCATGTGTAAATAAATGTACATGTCCTTTTTTCTTTTCCAAAACTCATTCTACAAATGTGAGTTAATAACTTTTAAGTTTGCCAAATAGTCAAATGCAATCGGCTGAAAGTAACTTAGTGGGGAAGATTGTAGAAAATGACCCCATCCCCACAAACAAAAATGTGCATAAACACAGAGATCCTCTCAGAAAATCTCAGACTTGGTTGGTTCTGTTGTTTTCATTTGATGTTTATGATGCAACTACATCAGTAGTTTGCCTCGTTGGAATCAGTGCTGCTTTAGATGGGTAGAGCTTGTGTGCACTAATGCTACCTACATAGGACTGATGTTGTACTTGCAAATGAAAATGCAAAGCTGCTTGCACTGTGTATTTAGTAAACTACTTATCATTATATGCTTAGAAAATTGTGCCTATATGTTGCTAATTTCAGTAATTTTATAATTCATCTTTGCTTTAACATGGTACAGACAGTTTTTTGATGTTACACTTGTAGAAAAAAAGGTATTAAATACAACATATTCAAAAATGGTAAGATTACCTGTAAGTAGAAGTGAGATTAATGTAGATTTGGTGCTAATGTATAAAGAAACAAAGGTAGAAATGTCTGGACATGTGCCATTTGGAAAAAAGTTATTTTAAAGTATATGAAGAAAGTATTTTGGGGAAGGCTACAGACAGTTTTTATTTCAGAGCTTTTCATTTAATGCAGCTTCAGAGATTTCAGCGACAGTGTGTGTGTCAGTTATCAGCAATACTGCCTAATGAATAGTTGGTTGCCTGATTTTTTTTTTCTCTCTTATTTTGTGAAGGAAACAAAAATAATGTGACCATAGGTTTACATTGACCTATAGGCTGGCCAAAATGTAATAAAAAACGTTGTTCCAAATGTTTTTTTTGTGATTAATTTCCAGTTGGCTCTTTCACTCTGATGCAAAGTTATTGATCCCAGGAGCCCACACCGCAGGCTTCCTGCTTCAGTCCCTTTGTTTTCCATTTATGAAGGGATCAACTGAATCTGTACGCAAAAAAAGTGGCAGATTCTTTCTGATTTATCATTTACTAAGTAAAAAGTAACTTAGGAATCATTATGCATACATTGTAAAAATAAATCTTCATAGTACTTTTGTGTAAAATGTACTATACTAAATTAGTATTTAATTTAAATATATACAGTTAAATACTAATAAAGTCATATAAACACATCATCATACATATTTATAGGTTAGCAGATGCTATATAGGCTAATAGGCTAATTTGATTACATTATTTTCTTTAATTTACATGTTGTAAGTAGCCTACTTTTTCTAATGTTTTGCACAGGCTAAAACATGAAATAATTGTTATTACATAAAAGGTCCTGTGCCAGTAATAATGATGAAAACATAACTTAATCAAAAAATATAAAGAAGGCATTGTTGATCATTTTAAGATGAAGTCCTAATATTTACAGTGTAACTTTTAATGATAAATATGTTGCACCTGAAGGAAGACTGAGTCGCTTGTGCCACCGGAAGCTGCGGACAGGGGCTTTTATTTTGAAAGAAAGTGTGTTTTCTGTGTCATTTGACATTAGCCGTTAGTTATCTAACGTAGTTAGCTGGCTCCAGACGGTGGCTTATTGTCGCTGAACAGAGGCAGGAGCTGGTTGTCTGCTGTCGGGTTTCTCGTGTGTGTCGTTATGCCGGGTCACCGTCTCAAGTCCTGAATAATTGGAAACTTTTAAAAATGGATTCGCAAGTTAGTCTTCAGCAAACAGGTTGGTGACTTCAGTGCGATTAATTTCATCATGAATGACACGCCCTTTACACACAGCAGTGTCAAAATGTATTATGCCCCTTGTCTGTTTCTTAACTTTGACTCATTTCCGTGTTTTTCCCAGCAGATAACAGCATTCCAGCCGAATCAACGGAGCACACCCCAAGGATGACCAGGCAGCAGACTCTCACCCTCATATCAATGGCATCTGTCAACTTCAGTTCAATGATCTGTTACTCAATATTAGGACCCTTTTTCCCCAATGAGGTAAGACATAATAAGCCCTCATAGGGTTCAAATGACATGTTAAAGGAGAATTCTGGTCAATTCCAACACGTAGCTCTGTTGTCTGTAAATGTGGAGTGCTGTCAGTAGAGAGAAAAATAAAACCAATCGGAACTGCCTACACCGTGTTATCCTCCTGCTAGAGTTAGCACCCAACAGGCTTCAACAGGGCAAGTTTTAAACTTGTTTTTAGCCTCTTAGCATGTTCAAAATGTCATTAAAAGTGCCTACCCATGTGCAGTGATTCCTTCCGAGGGAACACAGTGAACCTGACTGCTGGAGATTTGAAAGAAATGCATAAAAGTTTTGCTAATCCAGCTGGGTTTAGTACCTGTGCATTGAGATCTTAGGGACCGTCTACAAACTACAACACAGAAAAGAGATAACACAAAAATGTGTAGGCTACCAATTTAATGATAAAATAAGGCAGTGTCTCCAAACTGACCTCAATTATAACTTGTCTCCTGCTAGTTACAGCACTTACAGCATATTTTTGCATCTCTTTTCTGTGTTGTAGTTTGTAGACGGTCCCTAAGCACTTCTTGCAGTATCAACACCGGAACTAAACACAGCTGAATTAGCACAACTTTTATGCATTTCTGTCACATCTCCAGCAGTCAGGTTCACTGTGTTCACTCAGAAGGAATCACTGCACATGGGTAGGCACATTTAATGACATTTTAAACATGTTAAGAGGCTAAAAATACATTTAAAACTTGCCCTGTTTAAGGTGCTAACTCTAGCAGGAGGATAACACGGTGTAGGCAGCACCGATTGGGTTTTGTTTTTCTCTCTAGTGATAGCACTCCACATTTACAGACAACAGAGCTACGTGTTGGAATCAACTGGAATTCTCCTTTTAGGCAGAGGTGGGTAGTAACGAGTTACATTTACTCCGTTACATTTACTTGAGTACGTTTTTGAACAAATTGTACTTCTAGGAGTAGTTTTAATTCACTATACTTTTACTTTTACTTGAGTAGATTAGTGAAGAAGAAACTGTACTCTTACTCCGCTACATCAGGCTACAATGAGCTCTTTACTCGTTACTACGCGTCATTGTTTTATTTTGACAGAGAGAGAGAGAGAGTCTTCCGCTGAAGGCTCTACCACGTGACTGTGCTTAACCAATCACACGTCGTTGTTCAGTCACGTGACCGTACTCGTTTCAGCAGCGCGACAGGTTAGCTTTACCGTCGTAGCAAAGCAAAGACGTCAGAATCATACGTCGCCAAGGCAACGCAGACCAGGAGGACCCCTCCCCCCCACCTCATAGTGAAAGCGTGGTTACCTTTTAGGAAAAGTGTGAAACAGCAGCTACGTTATGCAGCGTTTAGTGTCGACCTAAACAAACGGACATGTGAGCATTCAACAACTCAACATCTAACCTGAGGAGACGTAGCGGTGGTTTTAGTTTCTGCTGTGGAGAGGTGATGTTTGTCTTTTAGGTTACATACAGTATGTTTTACACATGCAGTATCCATCCTAATTTGATGTGACAAGTCTCTCAAGTAAGCTATTTTGTAATTAATAAATTAATTTTAATTTATTTTTATTGATTGGATGAACTATAATTTGCCTAAAGATAATTATTTTGTATTTTGTCGGTCTGATTGATGCTTGTGTTAAGAAATAAATCAGACGTTACTCAACAGTTACTCACTACTTGAGTAGTTTTTTCATCAAGCACTTTTTTACTCTTACTCAAGTAATTATTTGGATAACTACTTTTACTTTTACTTGAGTCATATTATTCTGAAGTAACAGTACTTTTACTTGAGTACAATTTTTGGCTACTCTACCCACCTCTGCTTTTAGGGGACAAGAGTTTAGGGGTTTGGGTAACGCTTAAATAGAGGGTACAGTTTTAAATACTGGCTTTATTAAAACAAGACCATGTAGCTTTAAAAAAAGAAAAGAAATAATACATTATTCCTCTTTTGAATAAAAAGTTAAATTAATAAAATTAATAAAACATCCTTACTTAATTCAACAAACTAAGGGACTTTGCTGCCACAGCATTACTTGGTCTGGTAGGACCAGTGTGGTGGCTAATGGAACTACTAAATATTTCTCTGTACCTGACACTAGTGAGTCAGTTTTCAAACACACAGTACTGACTAACACTGTAACACTAGGTTTTTACACTACGTTTTACCATTTTGTCATTATATTCCGTTTTTGAGGTGTCTTTTTTTTTACCATCAGGCCCAGGACTACAGTGAAAGTTAGTTCTAAGCTAACTTATTCTATAGCATTCCAGTAGAACATACATAGGTTAGTTTTAATGGTTAATACATACCCATATTACTATGGCCACCTCACTTTATTTTACAATACCTTTTTATAGAATGCCACTTTACATTAATTCAGTACTTTTTGCACATGTCTCTTTGCCTGTTGATTTTTTGTTGGTGTGCTTTGTCATGTGGAAAACTGCTGCTGTAACAAGAGAATTCCCCCATTGTGGGATGAATAAAGTATTATCTAATCTAATCTAATCTAATAACACTATTTTTCAACCCATTCCAAAGGGGGTCATATTACAAAGTGAAACTTAGCATTTCACAGCATTGATTTGTAACTGGCATTAGCATTTTAATATCTTGTCTGTTTTAAAATTGAGTCTGTTTCCGTTGCTAGAAGCTGTTCGCTAATGCAAATCACACAAGTGATGTGTAACGTCAACTAGCCAAAGCAAGACAAAATCAAACAGGAAAACTGCAAAGTCAAGACAGTGTACACCAGCAAGGCAATGTGTCTTGAAAAACAACAGTAATACATGTAATATGTTTCCCATAAATAAAAGCACATACATCATTACATAGACGTAAAATACAGAGAGAGTGCATTCTTTAAATCCTGGTAATTTGCATCTGCAAAGATAACTCCAGATAAAATGCAGTAATAGTTGTATTTTTGAGGCAAACAGGAAAAAGCAGGAAAACATTTTTTTAGAATGGATTGTTTTAGTGTATATTTACAAAGACAGATATTTAAATCAGGGCTGCTGTTAAAGGATGTAATTGTTCAAATAAAAAAAATATATTTGATCCCAAAAAAGGATGTGAAACAACAGCTGTAATGCTCATTGGTGCATGTCAGTGTACAGCTCATAGATCAGAGAGCCATCACCAGTTCCCTTCAACATCTCAGTAGTAGTGTCTTCTGCGTGGAATGAATGAGCAATCATGTGCTTAGACATCAGAAAGCCTCGCTGAAGGCCAACGAATGACTGACTGTCATACCCATTGGTCTCAGGTGACGTCGGCTGAGGCCGTGTGTAATAACTGCTCAGCAGAGGTTAGGCCACAGGGAGTGGATTAATAAATATGATAGTACTGGTCAACCATTTGAAGCGTTAATTCATAGCACACAGTTTTCTGGTAACTGCATTTCTATATATATTTTCAACACATTTTACTTTTATTGGCTATCACATTACACGTCTTTATTCATTGCTTTTGTTACTAAGATGGTGTGTAATTATCAACCAATAAATGCCTTACATGCATATTTCTTCACAGGCAGTCAAGAAGGGAGCCAGTCAAACTGTCATTGGTCTCATATTTGGCTGCTACGCTGTCTGCAATTTCATTGGCTCATTGGTAATGGGCAAATATGTAAGTATATGGCTGTCTTTCTTATAGTATTATATGAAGTGGGATGTGCTGCCCAACTCTGCAGTAATTTACTCTCTGTTTGTTGTTGTATCAGATTGTCCAAATTGGTCCAAAGTTTATGCTCGTAATGGGGCTTTTTGTTTCGTCGGGCTGCACCATTCTGTTTGGGTAAGTGTTGGTCCTGTCAATAATGATGATAGCCACAGAAAACACATTAAGCACAGATTTGGTACTAGGAGTTGTTTGGCTGCATATCAGTAAAGTCTTGATACAAGTTATTTCTCTGTTCTAAAGAGCTCCATTGTTACGATCTATTTAAAACATCAATGAGCCATACTGTGGAACCATGTCCCTTCAATATAATGAACTGAAGTTTTTTTGGAGTCATATTCACATACACCGTCCTGCTGCTATAAACAATGTAGAGCACCAGATGGGTGTGAATCTGCAGATAAAAAATGCTCCGACAAATGCAGCATTTTCTCCAACACTTGCTTTAACTACAATGCCCAGCTGTTTTATAAAATGATTTTCTCCTTTTTTGTGAAACAATACATGTTGGACGCAGATTTACATCTTCAGTAGGAATGAATAGAGTTGGCTCTGAGATCCACAGACAGAGTTGGAAAGTATTAAGAGACGGACTAACACAGACATCATGGGCCCATTGTCATTTTCATGGGATTTGTTGACAGTAAGAAACATGTAGAATATTGTCAGCCTCACCTTTTAAAGATGGATGTAAAAATACATAATTTGTCAAATTGTAAGCTCAAGGTCATAAAATGACAGAATCTGCCGTATAGCACAGTACTGTATTGGAAAATATACAAGGATCCTTGTGAATGTATTGTTATTCCCCACTTTATTTGAATGTGAATCAATGTGGATTTGTGATTTTATGTAGTGTAAAAACTAGTTGTAATATCTGTAGTTGGACTATTTTTAAGAACAAACTTAACAGCCTGTTTTGTCATTTTATTTCAGTGTTTCTGCTTTTGCTTTCTTTTCTCGCAGGTTACTCAATCGGGTACCTGCAGGACCTATTTTCATAACTCTGTGCTTCGTAGTGAGGTCCATAGACGCCTTAGGCTTTGCCGCTGCGATGACCTCTTCTTTTGCCATGACGGCAAAAATATTCCCAAACAATGTGGCAACTGTTTTGGTGAGTGTAGACAACCCTTGTGCGACTGGCATGTTGTTTAGGAGACATTAGGAGTCACGAGAAAAAAAAACAAAAAAACAATATGCTTAGGGTTGTTTTGTATCTCCCACTACTCCCAGTGTCATGGCAAATAATACATATCTTGTGGCATGTGTATAATGAGGAAATGCTCAGATTCTGCTTACATATTTCAATGTGCGGCAATTCTCTCTCTTTAGGGTAGTCTGGAGATTTTCACAGGACTTGGTCTTATCCTGGGGCCCCCGATCGGAGGGTGGTTCTACCAGTCGTTTGGATATGAAGTCCCTTTTATGTTTCTCGGATGTTTCCTGTTGATTATGGTTCCATTCAACATATACGTCTTGCCAAACATAGGTAACGGTTTCAACATATTATTTGCTATATCTCAGCAAATTCAATAAGTTATTTTTTTATTTCTCGGATTGGAACCGTGAGCTGTAAATTGTGCTCCTGTCCGCTTAGATTCAGACCCCTCGAAGGATTCGTTCTTCCGACTTCTCACCAAAGTGAAAATCGTCCTGATCTGCTATGTGATATTCACTCAGAGTGCAGGACTGGGCTTCTTGGATGCCACTTTGTCTCTGTTTGCTATGGAAAGGGTAATTCCTGTCTTTTGATAAAGTCAACTTACTGCGGAAAGAAAGTTTGTCAAGCTTTGCAGTGAGATTGAGTTCTCTCTCCCCCTCTTTGTTGGATGTAGTTTAATCTCTCATCTGGCTATGTGGGACTCATCATGCTTGGTTTGTCGTTACCATACTGTCTGGCATCACCGCTGATTGGGTATTTTACTGATAAATATCCCGTAAGTATGAAAGTAAATGTGGATTATTCTTCCTAATGTAAGTTTGTCATATGAAGTAAATCCCTTATGTGTGTGTGTGTGTGTGTGTGTGTGTGTGTGTTGGTGTTTTATCAGTCCACCAGGTCTTGGTTCATAGTGTTGGGAGGTGTCTCCACAGCCGTTAGCTTCTCACTGCTCGGCCCCGTCCCTTTCCTTCACATCCCGAGGTGAGCACGTGCTAAAGATGGAAAGTAACAAAGACTCCCTACTTTAAAAGAGAAGTCCCACACTTTTGGAAATATGCTTATTCCAAGCTATTGATCAATTATTTGTTTTGTTTGTGTAGCGGACGGGAAGCACCATTTAGTCCTAAAAGTGACATAAGGCAAAGTGTAATACGACAGCAATACGAGGTAATACGATTTCCCTTGTTTCCCTTCATCAAACCCACTTCACCCCAACTCTCACCCTTCAACCCCTGACACGATTAATCATCTTCAACACAATAAAGAAACAAACAAACAAACAAACAAACACACACACACACACACACAGTAGTACAACCTAGCCAGTCCTCCCAACCCCATCCCCCTGCTACCCAGGAATCCCATGACCAAATAAACCAACAGCTGTCAGGGACAAAGGAATTAATTAATTAAACTAGTTTACGCTATGATGATATCCACAGAAATAGCCAACATAACATATATTTTAGGAAACAAAGAATTTGCATAATGTATATTATGTACAGCACATGTATGATTTTTATGCATAGTATGTATAAAAGTCTGAGTAAACAAGCACGCAAACTACATTAAATCAAAAAATAATTATTTATAATTAAACACTGCTTTTCTCTGGTCGCTTTGACCAGCAGATAATATTTCGTGTTGTTGGCGTTATTTAATCATACAGCAGAAAGCTCCGGCGGCGCAATATCCCAGTGAGAAGAGAAACGTTCCCTCTATTATTATCTGTTTATGTAATCTGCTACAGCCTGCAGCCTTTTAGCTTGGCTTAGCATAAAGACTGGAAACAAGGGAAAACAACTATCCTATACTAGCTGTGTGTGTGTGTGTGTGTGTGTGTGTGTGTGTGTGTGTGTGTGTGTGTGTGTGTGTGTGGTGTGTGTGTGGTGTGTGTGTGTGTGTGTGTGTGTGTGTGTGTGTGTGTGTGTGTGTGTGTGTGTGTGTGTGTGTGTGTGTGTGTGTGTGTGTGTGTGTGTGTGTGTGTGTGTGTGTGTGTGTGTGTGTGTGTGTGTGTGTGTGTGTGTGTGTGTGTGTGTGTGTGTGGTGTGTGTGTGTGTGTGTGTGTGTGTGTGTGTGTGTGTGACAGGATAGCCTGTAATCGAGTATTCATCCACTGTGTTATTGCTGCTTGTACTCACTCAAATGAGTTGAGTACTACACAAAAGAGTTGAGTACTACACAGTTGAGTACTACACAAAAGAGTTGAGTACTACATAAAAGAGTTGAGTACTTCTTCCAACACAGACTAACAGTTCTCAGTAAGTATTGTGTTGCTGCCTCAACATTCAGGATTCCCATAGGTTAACGATACTAACTTGTATGTTTTTCTGTGTTTCTATGTGCAGTAAACTGTGGTTGCTGATCATCATGCTTGGTGTAATAGGGTTTTCTCTGGGCATAACTGCAATCCCCACGTTCCCTGAGATCATCACGTGTGCAAAGTGAGTGGCTTCACAGGTCGCGCTACTACATTCATTTGTATGTACGTGTACAGTACATACAATGCAAGGTGAAACGTTATTTTCTTTTCTTTGTAGTGAACAAGGATATGAAGAAGGATTAAGCACTCTCGGAATGGTGTCCGGACTGTTCGGGGCAGTTTGGTCCATGGGGTAAATCCCAAAGCCATGTGTTTGTCAGTAGCCATCTGAATCTAGGAAAAAAAAAAAAAACAGCGTAGATATAAAATCAATTGTCTCACCGGTTGGTACTTATTTCCTGCCCTTTGATTTTGACTGTTTTGATTATGATTTTAAAAATTAATTATTATTTATATTTTTTTAAAGGATGTTTTATGGCCCAATAGTGGGTGGCCTTATCACGCAACATCTGAGCTTTGAGTGGGCAGCTGCCATCCAAGGAGGCTTGGCGCTTTTGGGTGTAAGTATCAGTTTGTGCAGTGTTCACGTGAGAAAAGGACACATGAAGCTCTCACTTGCTGGCATATTAGCATTAAGGTCTGGGCCATATGACGATATTGTCAAAATGCTATAAAAAAAAATTGTCTATTGTTTTTATCCCGATGTTGAAAAACCAGCAGCTGAACTCTGTTACAGCTAAATTTATGTCTTTTGGACAAAGCTTTATGTTGTTATCCTTGCATATCATGTTAATTTTGCACTCAGGGCTTTTCATTTTCAAATATTTAAAACAGCAGTATACAAAAATAAGCTTTACCATGTTGGTATTTCATATAGACTATTTATTTATTTATTAAATTACCAGAAAACATGCTATATTGGGATGTATATCGTAGAACAACATATATCCTGATAGAAGATTCCGGCCATATTGCCCAGCCCTGTTAGCATTCTTATTGTGTTCTTGTGTTTTGAAAGATCCCAGTTAACAGTTTTATGACCATGTTATAAAGAATAAAGGATTAGTTACTCGTGTAGTCAGCCTAGGGACAAAGTCAGGGTTAAATGTCAGTGTGACCGAGACGGGAGGAGACTCTGAAAGTTCTGCTTAACTTACTTGGGGTTAAACACACCCCGACGACGGATAGAGAAAGAAGCGTGTGATTCTCTTTTTTTTGGCAGTTACTCACATGAAACTCAATGACCACACTGTTCTCAGGCCCTTTTCCTCGCTGTGTATTACCTGTGTCATCGCCAGCAACATCGAAGGTAATCATTAACCTCCAAATGAAGATAATCACATTTATTTATTATTTATTTACTTTATTTGACATTTGTTCACATTTTAGTCACTTTTATTGACATTATTCTCTCTTCTTTTTTTTTACACTTTTTTAAAGTTCAATTCAACAAACAAAACAATTTTTTTTCTCCAAATGCTATAAAATTGACAAAAAAAACACAAATTTAATGAAAGTAGTGAACTGATTATTTATTTAACTTGTGAGGAGCATTGTTGGGAACCATCCACGTAGCTTTTTTGGAAAATTTGTTTGAAAGAAACCCATATTTGTGATATTTTTGGAAAGGGGTTGACCCGAAGATAACAGGAGGGTTAAGATGCCTCATGTATACTGCATGCTACGTGGAAGGCTAGTTAGACTTAATTTGTGCAGTTTGCAACAACATGCTGGGCGTAACACTCACTTTTATGTTTAATTTGAAGCGTTGGAGAAGATAGTCTACGGACAGATGAAAGCACTCCTCTCCTGACTGAATGAAGCCCTCAGCAACATGTGGAGGACACCATACCATACCATACAAAACATGCTCTAAATGTCTCAGCTGCTCCGGGCATCAGCTTCCAAGTTACACACATGGTTCCATTGTTATTACCACCAATAGCTTTTTAAGTTAAGTTTTTTTTTGGTGTGGCAGGGACTGTGATGCTTTCTACTTAGATCATGTGAATATTGGCCTAAAAGCCTAAAAAAACAAAGCGGTACGAACTTTAAGATTGTACAAATTAAATAGATTATTTCACATTGTAAATGATTATGAGTGAATATAGTCAACCACTGGAAAGTCCAGACAAGCTAAATGTGCCTTTTGTTCTAAAGCTCTGCTGTATTAATGATCTTAGTTTTCTACGTCACATGAACCCCCTTTCATGTTGAAGTTACACAAGTTAAGAGCTGCTGACCACGTTCATGGTAACATGAAGGGAATAAGCACCATCATAGTGAGCCTCATAACACTCAGTAGAATTCATTGTAACAAGGAGCGTTGTCATGTTTCCCTCAAGTTAGCGATTCTGAATGTTGTGCCGACTGAACAATTTAAAGATGTTTGCACCAATTTATTTTGCACTAAATAAAGACAGTAAATAAATGAAAGAAAAACACCCACCTGTGTGTTCACTCTCTATCCACCCCATGTCTGTGAACAGTTAGTAAAATGGCGTGAAGTCAACCGGAGCTGATATCAAACGCTGCATAGCCTGCTTATATTTTGACAGACAAAATGACATAAGGTTACCCAGTTGTCATTGGGTGTTTCCCAAAATAATTTCCACGTGTTACTCAAAAAAACAATCTATCTTGATGAATTTTGAAATACAAATACACATTAACTTATAGGTAACTCAAATATTTCTTTAAAATTCTAGCAACAACCAGAATACTTGGTATCCTAGTTGCATCCTTTCAAGTCTGTTCCAAAAATGAAATGCATACCACACATAATCCAAATAGCCCTTAAGCATATTTATTCAAGCATGTTAGAAATCAAAAATTTGACTTTACATATGATTTATTGAAAGAGATTAACAAAATATCTGAAAAAAAATAATCTGTATTTTTATATAGCTGTGAGGATGTGGCATATAAACAAATGTATCTATTACAGGCTAGGAAAATAAAACAATACTTAGAATATAATACAGAAATTAGGAAAAATGTACACATACACATTCTTTATGCAAAGACATGGTGGTCAAATCTTTATACTTCATTGATCAATCTGTATCAAGTACAATACAGGACATATTGACTGTTCAAATATGTACAAAATACTACACACCTGTAGAGTTTACTGTCATTACAAAAATGCATTTTTATGAAAATAAAATAAAGGTGAAAGCATTCTAAGCATTCTAGTTGAAAACAATCAATGAGCCCTAAGTTTCCGTATCAGGCTGGAAGGCACCATTAGCCCGGCCCGTCGGTCTCGTGGGGAGAGGTCTGTCTGTGGATCTGCCTCTCCTCCTGGTGCTCAGCGACTCGGAAGCATCTGCGTCAGAAAAAGTGGCTCGATGTGAAGATACAGGGACTCTTGGCTTTTTCACCTTCTTTTTCCTTCTGGCTCTGCGGGAAAACCATCATTCACAATTAGTATTCGGTATTTCGAAACAGCATTATACCATGTCAGTTATTATAAACCCCCGTTGTCTAATTTTGTTTAAGAAAACCAACACTTAGAGCCTCATGCAGTGTTCGTTAACCATGACCCTGTGAATGCAGTTAGGAGGATTTAAGCACAGCGAGCTTCTCACCTGGCATCAGTCAACTCAGGTTCTGTGTCAGACAGGGTCGGCTCAGAAAGAAACCTCAGTTCCCCAGAAGAACTAATTGCAGCAGTTACCTTGGAAAAGTAAGGAAGGAGAAGAGATAAAATAAAATGAAAATCCATCTTAAATCTAGGCCACAATCAAAATGCACTCTTTTCTGCACTAAAAAGTATACATTTACGTGATACTTTTTCCCAAAATCCCCAAGTATTTCACTCACCCCCTGTAGGCTGATTAGTGGCTGATGATTTGACATAGTTTTGACAAAATAAGACTTCTTTTTATGCTGAGCATGAACGTTGTATTTGTCCCAGAATTAAAAACAAAAATGGATTGATTGATAATGACCGTTGACATGTCTTTATGGAGGATATGACACATTGAGTTGAAGACAACACGGACACCACCTGCTTTGTCTCCCTGATTCAATTTCAAAGAAAAAGTCAATTCTCCAGGCCTTGAGAAAGGTCCTTGTGACAGGAACATCAACTCCTTTTAAATAATTCAATACAGAGCTGATAAGTGTGTGCAAGAATTGACTTTTTGTCAGAATCAGAATTCCACTGTAGCTCAGGCAATCATCAGGAGGAGGCACATGGCCCATGCACACATGGGTAACAATAATGAACACCAAAACCCAAACATAAAGGGAGGAAATGACTACAGCCATGCTCAAAGCTCTGTGAGGCTGTACTTTGGCACAGCAATGCTTTAGCGGTGAATTGTGAACAAGGGTGTTTAATGGTCAAAACAAACACTAAGGAGTATCACTTTACCAAAAAGAAAAATAGGCACCATAGACATAAGAGAGAGAAGACATGCATATGGAGTACGAGAAAGGTATTCCCCTGTTACAGCCACACCATTTCACTTTTTTGCCCTTCTAGGTAAAAAAAAGAAAAGAATTACAAATCCAGGTCAGACGCCATTGTATTATTCTCCTTACCCTGGTTGGTGTTGACCTCTCAACGGATCCCTCAGACAAGGCTGCATGTGCCTCTACAGACACCTCTTCATTGAAATCTCCTACAATATAAAATAACTCAGCATCTTGCACCACATTTGGACGTTTCATGTACATTATCCACTAGGTGTATCACAAGACATTCAATTCACTTACCCTGATCTGCTACATAAGAAGCTAGAAAATATCCCTGCTGCCCATTGGCCAGACGCCCAAACCACCAGTTGTCATTGTCTTTATACAGCACTTGGATGACATCACCGCGCCGTATGGTCAGTTCATCAGACCGATTAGCTCTGTAGTCATAGAGAGAGACCACCTGGAAGAGGAACACAGAGGTGGAGGGGTTGAGTGTGAGAGGGGAAAGGTTGCATGCACCTGAGCTTGCAGCTGGATGGGTACTTACTACTTGTTGAACGGGGGCAGAATCTGTTTCCACACTGATGCCTGAAGAAATGTGGTCAGGAAGACTCTAATGAAGAAAAAGAACATTTTTAGTCTTGTAATAGCAACTTTAGAGGACATACTGTATAGTTTTCCATTGCCAGACCTATCTCCACAGCGCTGAGGAGTAAGGTCTGGCTACACCACACAAACCTTCTAGAATAGAAGAAAAAAACAATCACAATCGTCTTGGGCAGCACTAAGCTCTGGACGGTGGCTCTTGATTTGGTGGAACATTTTAACCCACAAAAGAAAACTCCACATACAATATTAAATGAAGTTAACTGTTCACACAATACAGTAACATGAGCTATTTAAATTAGCTGAATACAAGGTTAAACATAGTGTGCTCTTACAGTGTATCGCTGTGTACTTTGTCCACAGCATTCCCCACCAACCGGTCCCAAAATGTCCCAGTTATATACTAAATGGCATAAACATATTCTTTGTAACTCTTTAAAATCATTCCCCGCAGGAACCAAGCAGGCATGCCCTATTGCACAATCGAAATTTTCATTTACAGACTGTAGCTTGCTAGCTCGAAGTTTGTCGTTTTCTGAAGTAAACCGAGTTTGAGACAGCAACACACAGAGCGTGCAAGGTGAGGGACATTCTTAGGCCATTATCCTGGAAATGTACTTCCATTGATCCAGTCTAGTGGACATATGATATTTGGCAGACCCCGTTAGCAGTTAGAGTAATCATGCTGTAATGTGTGGTTAAGATTTGGTTGACAAAGAAAAAAAACAAAAAGACACATTAAAAGTATTACATGAAGAGATACACTGTTAACAGCCTTACCGTCTGTAGCCTGAAAGAGGACGCTCCTTTTAGATGCTGACCAACTGGACTGAACCCGCCTGAAATTACAAGAAAAAAGGCAGAAATTAAAGATAAATATTTAACCTGGGACTGTAACACAATCCACTGATTTGTGTTTACAGAAATCACTTACGCACACAAGTAAAAATCACAAGCGGCCCATCTTTGTCTCTGTGTATGGTGTACATGCTTCAGGAGACTCTAGACCACAATGCTGGAATCATTTGGTCTTGGTCACCACATGCTATACTTTGCACAGCTCTAATCTTGGAAAATATTTGACCTCACAGAGTGGCAGTAAAGCCATTCATTGGTTAAAGACAAATAACAGTGTGATTAAGTGTAACACGCCACTCACGGTTTTGGGTGCTCAGAGCTGCCTGAGGAATTAGCTGCTCCGCTAAAGAACCAGAGAGCTGCAGCTTGGAGTGCGGCGACAGGAGAGACGGAGGTGGTAACGAAGCATTTAATCCCGCCTGAAAAGAAAAAAGCTTGACATGAGTTGTCTCGCAGATTATTTCAAAATAGCAGTAATTTAATAACTATTTCAAGTAGACCTGCTCAGGTCTCCTGATGCAATTTAAGGTCAAGATTAAATTAAACTTTAAAGATAATACACAATACATTATTGCAGCCAGCAGATTTATCTGGGTTAACAAATGGCCCAGAGGACAATGCACTTCTGTAATGCTGTGCTAATCAAGATCTGAGTTAATCATTGAAAACAGTCTTTAACTTTCTAGACTTGTTTCTGTGGTGTGTTCCTTTCTTAGCACTTGAGACGAAATCCCAAGAACAAACTGGTTTAGACCATAGACTGTATATAAGGAGGTTTAGAAAGAGATTACAGAGAACAGCGTAAAAGGCTCGACAGGTTACATCACCTATACAAAGGAGCACTAATCAGAAACTCACTGTGCCAGAATCTATTGTGAACCTCCTCCCTGTGTGAGAACGGCCCATTTTGTCTGCAAACCAAACACACAAAAGCAGAATATTTTCCATGTAAATAAAGGGACAGCAGTGTTGTAAAAACATATCCATCAAGATGAAATGTGGCACACCATGTCCATTATAGAAAACTCCACAACAGTTCAAATATGAAACACATACAGTACCTTGCTCATACATGTATCCAGAAGTTGAAGGCTTCAGATGTGGGTCCTAAAATTGATTTCAGAAAGTGAGTTTTGGTGAATATTGAATTTCTGTATTTCTCTATATACTTATTTCAGAGTAACAGAAGATGAATATTTACAAGTACTGAATCCAGTTGCTTCTTAACACACTGCATTTTGAATGCAAGTCTTGTTGCTTGTGCAAACTGATCCATGGCTGAAGCAGCAGACATCCTGTCCGGTCCTGGGTCTGGTGTGTTTCTGATGGTTCTGGTGTCTGTAGATATGGATCTGCCCGCAGCGTTTATGTTGTGAGCCTCCAGCTGGGAAACTGTGTGATACAGCATGATAGTCTAAGGGCAGTTTGTATTTGAATGCTTGTATGTATCAGCCAAATCAAATAGCTCAGCTGACTGAAATAACACCTAGATATGAAAACAAAGTGAGTAGAATTAATTAGCGATTCAGGGGCTGCACCCACACACAAAAAAAGCAAACAAACCTCTGCGATCGTAGAGGTACACATGGACAGGCTGGCTCTGACCGAAGGCGCTGAAAGCAACCATGTTTTCGTGAGGGTGGAAGGACACGCTGTGGAGAGCAGTGGAGTAACCAAGCTCAGAGTAGACTGCAACTTGGTCACCTGAGAAGACAGAACAACTGACAGTTGGAGCCACTAGGCAGAATACTTTTAAAACTGACAGAAAAATAAACCATAAAACAAAATAAATGAAGGAAATAAATGTGTCACCTGTGTCAGTATTCCAGACATATGCCATCCCATCTTCGCTACCAGAGAAGATTAAGTTCCCGCATGGCGTGAAAGTGCTATAGATTCTCTCTCTGTAGTTTGTGGCTCCGGTGTACTTCTTCACAGCCAGGCTGAAAGGGGCAGACACATTGTTGAAAAGATGGATCATGGATATTTTTGAGTTTAAACAAAGACTGTATGTTTTTGGACTGTAAAAAGAAATATTTTCTTTGCAACATAATGTGTTTCATACATTTTTTTGATGATACACTCCTCTGAGATGAAAAGTCCCATCTGTAATTTGAGAAACAGTGACTATGGTTTGAAGTGAGACTTAAGACATCAGCTTATTTTGTCTGCATTTTAGTTATGAATAGTGACATATTCAGTTTCAACAGCTATAAAAAAGTGTATGTATTCTATCTAACCCAGAATTTATGTGTACCTGAAATTTTGTAATAATAACTCAAGCTACATAATCTAACTTAAATAGCTGCTCTGTGCTGTTGACTTGACGTGAAATATTGTATAATGTGTTGGTAATACTTGACTTAATACTGGTGCTTTACCAGGGCAAATACATTAAGTGAATGCCATTACTTAGAATAAACAACTATGTACTCACAAAGGCTAAGATGCACCAACCATCAAAAAATCAGTAAGCTTCTTTTAGCACTGGGTAAGTGAAGTGGCTATACCCATAGCAAACCCCTAAACCTGCAGCGACACTCAAAACTCAGAACAGAGGTCACGGTTTCCTGTAATTACAGATGGTTCTTTTTAGGTTATGTCTCCTCTTATTTACATTCTCAAGTCCATCATCCTCAAGACACTGTCTTTGGCATGGATGAGCAGGCACCGCCCGTTTGGATGGAGCTGCAGCATGTTGATGGGGACACCTCGGAGGTCACTCTCATCTAATTTCTGCCAAGAAAAAAGAGCTTAAATTTACATTTCTTTACAATTTCTTTTCTACTGCACAAGCAGAAAAATCTAAAGTATACTGTATGTGCAATATCCTCTCTTGTACCTTCTCTATACACCAGCGATGACATGGCGGATGCCGCTTGCTGTCGTTTACTGTAGTTTTCCACACAAGGATTAGGCCTGTATTGTCTGCAGAGAACATTCTCTTTCCTAATTACAACAAATACAATGAAAGGAACATCAGTTATGAGAAGACACAAGTAGAACATTCTTCATCTCCTTACAAAAGAAGCCAACCGTCACATTTCATAAACACAGAGAGCACCACAATTAGATTTACAATAGACAGTAATGGTATAAATACTTAATGTAATGTCCCTCAGAAATGTCCTGAAATGCACACAAGCATGCTCACATACAAAGTGTTTCAATGGGTGTCTGTATGTGTGTTTTTCCCCTTCCTCTGAATGCCACTACCTGTGTTGGTTTAGGACTTTAAATTGTGTGTTAAAGTCCATCTTGGTGGTCAACTAACACATAAGAAAATAGTTCAACAGCTAAGACTAGAAATGTGTAAGTTTATGCGTAAAGACTTTAATCAAGGCCCATCAATGCGCTATTTTATGTAACATTATTCATAAAAACTATTATTCACTACAGGGGAATAATTCTTTGCATTCATTCTTAACTTGTGCGGGGTTGTGGGCCAATCCCTGCATGCACTGGGTGGCACACAACATGGACAGGTCACCAGTTTATGAAAACACAATACCTTCAGAGTCAAAACAAACTGAGTTGATGAAACTGCTGTGACCCTCAAACTCCTGCAGCAGCTGGCCATTCACATCATTGACATCAAGCCTCCACACTCGTACCAGAGAGTCGTAGCCGCCGGTTACCACCAGGTTCTGGGCTGTGGGGTGGTACTGAGCACAGTACACAAAGGATGGATGAGGGAGCACCTTCTGGGCTGTTATCTGAAGCCTCTCCACGTTCCACTCTCTGAGGGAGGAGGGCAAGAAAATTTCAATAATGCAAACAATTCGTTTGTGCAAATAAAGTCTGTTCTTTAAATAATACTCTGGAGTCAGACAATCACAACAGCCCAAAACATGCTGTGTCACTGGTAACATAAAGACATAGTGAGCTACTACGAAGGGTACTTACTCCCCCTAGAGGTGCTATGGCAAACAGTTGTTACAGCAGTTCTAGTCTGGATCAACAGAAGTGTATTTCAAGGATAAAGTCTGCCATGCTCCGGATGTTAGGCTTTGCCCTTCCGCTTCTGCTCTCTGTGTGTTAACTTTCTCAAAATCCCTTCTCTTTGGGAAACAACAACAACCTTCTTATTTTGCGCTAACAAGCTAGGAGCTGAAAAAGGCCAGTTTTAAAGAAAATTTGGATTGTGCAATTAAGCAGGCCTGCTTGGTTCTTTAGGTGAATGATTGTTAATCATTATCAAAGAATACGTTTACTGCATTTACAAACTAAATGGGACATTTTGGGACATTAGAGAGGATTTGCTATGGACAAAATACACAGTAATACATTGGTAAGAGCAAATTACATTTATCAACGCATCCTGCTACATTAAAAAGCTCACGTTACTGTATTGTGTGAACAGTTAACTACATTTAATATTGTATGTGTTGTTTAATTTTGCAGGGTGCAAATGTTCAACCCGAGACCATTTTGCAGAGCCACTGTTGCTGTGTCCAGAATTTAGCGCCGCCCAAGACGATTGTGATTGGTTTAAAGAAATACAGACAACCCAGAGTGGGTTTTTTTCTCTTATCCTAGAATGTTTTTATGGTGTAGCCAGACCTTACTGCACAGCACTGTGGAGGTAGGTCTGGCAATGCGAGACTAAACTAAAGCAATTCAGTCAACAGCAGTGACACCTCACCGTGAACTTTTTCATTCACTCCTGGTCAAGTTTAGTTATTTTTTTATCTAAAAAACAGAAACTTACTTGACAGTTCCATCAGAGGAAGCAGACAAAAGGTTCCGATCGTCTCTGGACCAGCACAGATCATATACTATTTTGAGATGGCCACTGAAGTCAGCCAAAACCTTGCCCGAGGGAATCTCATACACTAAAATAGTAAAAGAATGGGGTCATTTTTTTAACAATGCATTTATTAATTTTTTTTGTACATGCTTGGAAGTTATAGAATCCTGAGTTCATCCTCAGAACTGGTAATGACTACTCTGTATAAACAGCAAATTAATAAACCAAAGCTTTCTTCTGAGGAGTGAAGAGGAGCCTTAGCAGGAAGACTTTTACACAGACAAGTTGCCTGTAAGTGTTGCTTACCTATTACAGGAAAAGAATCTCTGTCAGCACAAGCAGTGGCCAGTAACGTCCCGGTATGAGAGAAGAGCACCGTGAAGCAGCCAATTGACCACCACGGAGTGTCAGCATGGACTTGTTAGGAATCCGACAGACCTTTAACAGAGGAACACTGGTAAGGCTTGTGCAGTCAACCATGATAGGTTCACATTTGTTAAGTCTGTGTTAAAGCAACACTAGAGAACTTTTCCCGCTTCGGTCCCCTTACAGTTTGGAAGCAGAATTGTCCATTACATTATGCAAGTTTGCCAGATCAGGTAGTGGATCTATAGTTCGAATGAACTGGACAATGTAATGTAATAGACAATTCCGTAGTGGGACAGAAGTGGGAAAAGTTCTCTAGTGTTGCTTCAAAACAACACTGACATGCCCATGTATATACAGCGCTGAAGCCTCGTGTTAGCGTCTCCTGAACTTTACATCGAAGTTATGTTACATCCAAGAACGACAGGTGGATTTGGTCTCCCATCTCGTATGCTGACATAACATTAAGAAGGGATCACTGCACAGCCACTATGGACAGGAGGAATGATCACAGTGACCAGCAATAGCTTTAATGTAAACACAAGCTTGAGTGTCTTCTGAAGTCTGAATGCCTTCTAAAGCTAACTGAATGTAATATCTTTCACAATGCCTGTGTACAATGTTGTAAATATGCTTTAAATACTTTGTGACCTATCTACTCTCCCTCATTTACATATATATATATATATATACAAGGAAAATGCATCTTATTAAGGGTAAAAAAGGGGAAACTGAAATGCACAAACTTTAGTGTGGTCTGTCGAGGGCCACAGGTCTGCCAATATGGCCCCTATACACAAGCTTCAAATAGTTTACCAGGGTATGCCATTTCACATATCTGCATTATGGTTTAATATGTACTTGTCTTTTAACTTTTGTGAATAAAACTGAACTGTGTTGTTTAGACAATAAACCCTACCACCCCGATACATCATGACATATTGCATTTAAACAATCCACAAGAATGATTTGTAATTTCGCTGAACAGAGAATGTTATACCCCAAATTACCAGCTTATAAGAATGAGTAGCTAAGACTGTTACAAGTTATATTTTGCAATGATAAAGATATTGTTTTGACATCAAATACTAATTCCTGATTCCACCAACCTGTCCAGGCAACCGGCTCCATCTCAAGGCTGGCAGCTTGCTGTCCAGATGTTGTGTCAGGCTTCTCTTGGTGACCTCATTCTGCAGGTCACTGTAGGAGGTGCTACCCCTCTCTTCCTGCAGTGCCATCATGGACCGGATACTGGGGTCAACCTGCAGAACAAAAACCATCCCAACACATCACTGAATCCACACGTGGCTTAACTTTACACCAAAATATCTAAAACAACATTGTCTACAGTATCACTATTAATATGTAACACGTCAACTATACATACCTACAGTAGAAGTGTAAGACAAAAGGATTCATTATAAAAGACAAAAAATACAATAATAGCAGCTATAAAGCAACAACAAACTTACATGCTCAGGGAGTTTAATGCCTTTCACCGTAACATAAAGGGTGGATGCGTATTTGATTCGGGGGTACTTCCTCCACCACTCGACCACCTCAATTGTTTTTGCTTGTCTCTTTGCCCGAGGTGGAGGGAAGAAGAGCTGTAGGCGCAGTTTACTGTCGATATTCAGCACACCATTTGTGCCGACAAGCTAAAGGATACAAATAAAATTGTGAAACGAGTATTAAAAACAACAGTTAAAAAGCATTTATTCTAAATGACCAGACTTAAATATAGTACCTTGAGGAATGCCCATGCAATCTTTCTGAATCCTTGTGTATGCTTGTCAACATCAGCGCTAGCTCTCGCTTCTTCCATGGTTATGAAGTCCAGGATCTTTACAAAACATTTAAAGATGAACAATTATTTACAGCTACATTGAAATTGACCAACTATGTAGAAATAAAGTGTCTCTTACTTCAAAGAAGAGTACAACTCTGGGGCTTTCATCATTTTGTTGAACAAAGTAACCGAAGCGTTCATTGAAGATGATCTGTTCCTGCCACTCAGGGATGATGGATTTGTTCTTCTTGAAGTCAAAAGGTTGAGTCATGATGGGGAGAATGTTGTCAACGCTCTCTTGCTCATAAAATGAGGAGACTGGCCGATGGCTATGAAAAACAAGACAAACACATTTCCTTTTTAAGCAAATACATGCTGTACAAATACTGAAACTAAATCCATACAGTTAGGGAGTTTGCAGTAAATTATGTTCGTTCAAAAAAAGATTTTTACCACCCTCTACTCTCTTTGAAAACATGTTAAAACAACTGTGGAGCATGCCTACACACCCACAAATAACTATGGTCCAAATGTTACAAGTTACGGTTACAAAGAAAGAATGTACCTGACAATGGAATTACTAAACCAATACTGATGTAAAAACACAATTTAACACTGAATTAAACACTGATCTAAATGACAGTAACGTATGGGTCTCAGAGTGTCCCTTCTCACCAGTCTTCTTTCTTCACATACTGTCCAGTGCTTTCATCGACCACATGTATCTTCACCATGGGGTGTGAGATCAGTAGGTCAGTCTTGAGGCGATCTGTTTTGTGTATGTACACTCCCAGCACAAGGCTGTCATCAAATGTTGGTTTCTGTGGTCCTTCTGCCTCAGTTTCACTCTCTTCTCTGACAACTGAATAATTGGAAATTTCAAAAAAACATAAAATTCATCAACATTGTACAGACTTTTTAGTAGATTTTTAATTTTAATTTTTTTAAATAGTGTGCCTGACAATTAACATCCAGTTACCATGTTTTTTCTTCTTTGTCTTCTTCTTTTTTCCCTTGGATTCAGTTTCGTTGTCCACATCAGCATCCTGGTCAGCATTTTCATCTTCATCCCTAGTGGACCAAAAAGCATTATATCTTACATAAATATGTTGTTAAAAACTGGAGCCTGTAGCGTTATTACTAAATGTAAAATAAAATATGTATAACACAAGTATACACACCCTACTTCCGACTGTGTGATAACAGATTTCAGCTTTTTCTTCTTCTTCTTCCCAACATCATTATTTAGCGAAACATTTTGGGAGACAACACTCTCTTCCTCAGTCTTGGCACTTGTCTTCTTTAAAGTCCTCTGCTCTTCCTGTGCAATCTGCTGCTGGTATTCATGCAGCAGCGTGTCCTCTGCATCTTCCACCTGATTCTCTGCCTTGGTCTCTGTTTCTCCTTTGTTTTTTCCCTTCTTACTTTTTCTCTTTGGCTCCTTTCCACCAGCTGCATCATCTAAAGCAATCACAGAATTGAAAGCATCCGCATCCGGCTGGATGTAATCTGTGGTATCCTCAGGTACAGGGGGGGAGGGAAGCTGCCTCTTACTTTTCCTCTTGCTTTTTGATGTTTGAGTGTCTTCTTGGTTTCTACTGTTGTTGATATTAACCTTTTCCGCTGTTTCCTTCTCTCTTCGTTTATTCTTGGTGTAGCGAGGGCTGCCTTGTTCGGGGTGATATGTGTTCTGGAGGATGGTCTCATCCTCTTCTATGTCCTTCTCAAGGTTGAGATTCTTTTTTAGATTCTGAAGCTAAAAGAAACAGGGGGGAGGGAGAGCAAAGTAATGTCAATCTATATATGTACTGTATATGCTGTATGCAAAGTTTAACTTTGCAGTGTTGAAGAAGGAGATTACCTGAAGAACCAGGTGTGATTTTAAACTTTTAGAACACATACCACAATAGTCTCCTGACTTTCCGTGTTTTTCTTCTTTAATTTTTTCTTCTCTGAATCTGAGTATTTCTTGAAGACTTCATTGAATCTTTCCCGGGTCTTTGCCCGGTCTTCACTCTCACCTGTAAAAAGGTTACACTGTCATTACTACACTGTAATTAATGGGCAAAAAGAATGTGATCAAAGAAGTGTGTGTTGCTGTGGTGAAGGGTGCATTTACTACTACTACTACTACTACTATTCAATACTGTACTTCAGTACAGTCTTGAGGTACTGGAGCTTAAACTTCTACTCCACCACATTTCAAATGTTTTTAATTCACTACATTTTATTTACATACATACAACAGAATTTCAACAAAGATTAAACTACCCAACAGTTTGTAAAAGAGTTTAAATTAGGCCCCACCTCAATCAACGAGGCAATAAAATGCTTATTTGCTTCCATTGCATACATATTAACAATAACCCACTAATATGATATATAATAATATGAACGTTTAAAAGGCGATAGTCTGCATTATACTTTTGATACTTCAAGTTTACTTCTGTGACGTTACAAGTACAATTGCAGAACGAGGCATTTTCACTCTGTGGTATTACTACGATTTGATTATTTCTTCTCCCACTGGTTTGTTTAACGTTAGGGAACAGCAAGAAGCTCACCAACTGGCATCCTCAGGCACCGTTACGTCTCTCATTCTAAATGCAAAGTACGAGTAATCCAGGGGGGAAGTCTTTCATCCTGTAAACACAAAACAGGGAACGTTACGGCTTGCACACAAAATCTCTGCTGGATCATCATACTGGGGTTTGTCACGTGCACAATTAGTTTTATCAAGTTGGATTCAAAATGGAACAAGCCCATATCGTGTTTTTGGTTTTATCTGCTAAAACAATCTTAGGAAACGCAACCATTGTTAAACGCCAAGTTAGTTAGCCAAGCTATCGCTAACGTTAGCTTGCTATGTGCTAACGTTAGCGTTAGCTAGCAAAAGTGGCATTGTTAACTTACTACGTTTCGTACAGTACAATTTAGCTTCGTCAATAAACCGTTTGAGCCTCAAAACAACCCATATTCCACACAGAAGGATTCAAGAGCTTGATATGAGTTTACTAAGGGTAACTACGTGTATCTACCCTGCAGTGATTGTGCTGTCCTCCAATTTCACCAACGACGCTGCGACGGTTTCCAAGTCAACCACAACAGGGGTGAACGTGAGGGCGGAGCGTGGCGACCATGTTTGTGACGTACAGACAACAACAACAAATTCACCAATGAGATTTAGGCAATTCTCAAGCCTAACCATGGAAATAATAAAAACAAAATTAATAAAAAATGACTTTAAACGTTTTTTTCCACTGTTGAAACGCATCTTATTTTTGAACAATTAGAACACACAAAACTACCCATGAATAATAAATATACGTAATTTAGCGGAGGCTGTAACCCAATGCAATGTATTGTGACAATAAACTGTAATTTACCTAACTGTCACGTGACGTTAAAGAACAGTAGGCGTGTCTACGTGCAGATTGTGTGAAACCTGCAGGTGCCGTTCCTTTTTGCTAAAGATGTGGCCATGGCTTCTGGCTTTTGTGAAGATTGCTCCCGACTGCTTAAAGAATTTACTGTTCATTTAAGGAAGGTTTGCAGAGAGTTTGAGCAAAAAATGATGGACGTTTTCAGGGAACTTTCTCAGTGCACCTGCTTTAGGAATACACCTGACCGGAATTTACTAAGGAAGAGGATGCAAGAGTTGGCCTCTCAACACCTGCTGTATGGTAGGAACATTGTAGCCGTGCATTGTATTTGTTGTAGAAATTAGCATTGTTGTGGAGGGCAAGCACACATGTGCATACCTTTATCTGTCTTTTTTTATTTGTTAGACAAATCTACCCAGTTGATATAGATCTGCAATTTAAATTGAGAAGAGCACACAGTTACATCACCAGTGTATTTGTTACTTTAGAAAAACAATCTCACATTGTATCATATCATAAAAGTAGTTTATAGAAACCCTTGTGCTTGGTATTTATACATAAATACACATGTGCAAAATCAATCATTGATCAACTCAAGTTTTGGGTGACTCATTATCGTTAATCTGTTTTTTCTCTTAGATAATGAATCTCTACTTAACCCGGGGAGTCTACAAGCACTGAGCAGACTTGCAACTTCAGAAAACACTGATCTACAAATGACTGCAGCCATGTATTATTTACATCTCAGTCATCATTGTGAGTAAAGAACTCAAACAGATTTTTATGTTGCTCGACTATCTTTGTTATAGCACTGGCTTGCAGATCAGTGATGCATAGAATGACCCTATTGTTTGAGCTTCAGGTTTCTCATATCACTCACTGTGGAGATAAGCTCTCTAACGGGTATCATGCAAATTTTCAACTGAATTTTTCTTTTTCTTTTTTTTCTTTTTTACAGGGTTGGTGCTTTGCAAATAATTCCCAGCAGGCGTGAGCTTTAGTGTCACTATGAAGCTATCAGGAATAGATTTAACTTTGAAATCCCACAGTTTGCTATTCTTTACTATGATAAACTGGTAACTACAGAAGCAATGACTCATGTAAAGTACCCTGGTACTTGTTTTCCAGTTTTTTCTTTTGTCAGATCATTGTATTTATAGGGAAGTACACGTTATATCCCGCAGTATGCAAATGTGTGACCACATTATATTTTGCATAAAAGTGTCAGTTGACAGATTCCTAAGTTTACTTGGTTGTTGTTGACAGAGCACAGGTCAGACGTCGCTTATAGGACTTGAATTTTAAACCAACCACCAGTCACATGTTTCATGTTTAAAACAAAAATGGAACTTTCACTAATTAAGATTGTGTTTACCTTGTAGATCCTTCTTTGGGCATCAAGAAATTTAACAGACTTGTGAAATTCTGCTTCTTCAACCGCAATGATTTCTTTTTATAATTTTATTCTTTTTTGCGTTGTGTGTTTCAGTGAAATCGCCTTTACCAGATGCCTTCATGGAGCCAGTCATGGCCTTACTTTTATCTACTGACCTAGATGTGCAAAAGACTATCTCTCTCTCCTTGGTCAATCTGTTAGTAAAGAATAATGGTAAGAGACAAGATTCAGGTATTTAAAGTATTGTCTTTTGGATTTATAACCCTTACCCTCTCCTCTTTATTGTATTGTAAGTTGTTAAAAAAAGCAATGTATCACAGGTGAAATTACGTAGTTTATGTGGATCCGATGTTTGTCATCACTGTCCATGAAATCTGATTTCAGTGTGCAAAGAGTTAGTGATTGAAATGGGATGCTGGTGCCCATACTGGATATGTTCCAGTCCGGTGATGCCACCGCTCAGTCTCACCTGTGTGCCTGCGTCACCATGTTGTCCTCCTCAGGTTTGTATAGACAGGAAGGACTGTGTCTTCAAGGCTTTAAATTGTTTAATGATTCACCCTGGCTTGCCTAAAATGCGCTCAACTGCAGAGACACAACCTACTATTGTATTTCTGTCTAGATTAGCTGTGTGGAGGCTTTTTTTTCTTCTTACTTTCATACAGAATCAAACAGAGAAGCTGTCACTGTGGATGGAATCATGCCACTGTTGGCTTTAGCAAAGTCCTACGACCCACAGGTGCAACAGAACGCCACCTGGGCTCTGTTACATCTCACGCAGTCAGGTAGGATTATGCCCTGTAGATGTCAATGTTTCACAAATTTCATATTAAACCTGAAGCCAGTGTATTCATGTCCTTTACAGTGCTATTTAGCTTGAACATAACATGGAAACCAGAACATTCTCTACTCTTTTTTTTAAATTTTGTTTTTGTTTTAGATTGGTCGACAAGGATCTTATGTCAAGCAGGGGCCATTCCTGTCCTGATACTTCTGTTGCAGTCCTCAGATTCAGAGGTTCAGTTCTACAGCTGCACCGCTCTGTGCAACATCGCTGCTGTCCAGAAGCATCACCCACAGTTGCTCAGCATTGGGGGGCATTTTTTGTCAAAGTCTCTACTGACGCTCATGTCGTCATCTGTGCAAAAGGTAATTGTGAACATTAGTGGCTGAGATTGAAAGTAAATCAGCAATAATGTTAAATAAAAATCTTTTTTTTTTTAAATTTACTTTTCAGAATTCAACCCAAGCATGCAGATGCCTAAAGACCCTTTCAAAGAATGGTAATTATAAACAATAAAGTCAGATATTGATACCATACCCAAAGCAGATGCTGTCTGTCTTTCTTTTCTTTCTTTTTTTTAGTGTAGTTCTGATTCAGGAGCAGCTGATGGAGCTCGACTGTGTGCTGCCACTAAAGGCGCTGCTGAAAACCTCTTCTCCTGTGTGGACGGAGTCAGCCATAACACTACTGTCCGCACTGTCGGCACACCCACCAACCAATGTACGATTTCCTAAATGGTCAGCAAGATCATAATAATGATGAAGTTGGTAACTGTTTGTGATGTGTTACAGCTGTGAAGTGGTTGAAAATAATTTGATGGTCTTTTTGCATACTCTATTTTATTTACTTTAATAAGTAATCACTGCATGAAAAAAAAGGGCATCTGTTCTGTTTACTTCCTAATATTGATAAGATTTCTGTTATTTAGTTCCAGGACGTCCTGGTAAACGAAGGACTGTTGGATGAAATCGGCCTGCTGCTACATCATCACACATCCAGCTCTGTCATTATCACACACAGCTGCAAAATAATCACTAAACTGTGTAGCTCCAACATGGGACAACAGGTACACCAAGGCTAAAATTCAGGGTTTCACGTCTGTTGTGAAAACATGATTTGTCTGTGTATGGTGCCCCAGATTGATACACTCATAAAGCTGTATTTAATTCCTTCTTTGTCTAGGCTGTGATGGAAAGTCTGTGCTTATCAGGACTCCTCAGGGCCCTTTTGTCTCCGTCCCTATCAGATGACACTGTGCTGCATGTGACGTCATGCTTACATCACCTCACCACTTGGGGTGAGTAGTCTAGCATTGCCAGACCTAGCTCCACAGTGCTGTGCCACCTGGACATCAATTAGTATTGGTCTGTTCTGTTTTGAATTGTTTTGCTGTGAAATATAACGCAAATGACACATTTTTATAATCTTTCACTATTTCAGATCCACCTAAGTCTAACATGTCGCTGACAATAACATCAGAGCAAGTTTCAAGACTTGTGAAGTTGTCGGGACAAATACAAAATCCTCGGTTGTCGTACAACAGTGCGGCCATCATCAGCAAACTCGAAATGACTGGTACTGTAATGTGCAAGTATTGATCGCTGATAGAAAACATGAAAAAATCAGTTTGGTTTTATCTTATTACATTGAGATATATTGTGTGTCTTCTACTATTCCCCTAGAGGAGATGGTCCATTTGCTGAGACCTCACTACACCACCATAGTGGAGTACCTGTTGGTGTTTCTCCATGATACAGATGTTAAGTTTCAGCAACTTGGCATAGCTACAATATTCAACCTCAAGAAAGGTTAGTATTTGTTGTACACCTACTTATTAAGCAACGGAGGGTACTGCAAGCCATTCGAATTATCTTACATGTGCAGTCTGTTATCCCAAAGCAAATTTAGAATAATCAGGCTTTGCTGTTCAGTTGTTCTCAGCCTATTTTGTGCCGTTGTCCTCTGCAGATGGAGACTTTTCGTCTCTGTTGGCCAACAGTGAGGTGGAGGCTCGGCTCTGGAAGGTGCATGCGCAGACGGAGGAAACCAGACGGCTGCTGCAGATGATCCAGCCCCTTTCTCTATCTTCTGTGAACCCTCGACTCTGTCAGCAAAAATACTGAGGGATGTTCAAAGTGTGGACTGTAAGCAGTTTTTACATTCATGCACTGTATAGACGAGCAGCCTTTTTATATTCTTTTATAGTCGTTTTTATGTTGTTTTATTTCAGAGTTTGTATGTTCAGAGTCAACAAATTAAGTCAAAAACAAGGCAGAGATGCGGCATAGTTTCAACTTTAATGAAATATGGCATATATTTAAACTTAAACAGGTTAACAAGTGATAGCTATAAGCAATACTTCAACTGTAAGATCAAATATTGATGATCAGATACATTTGTTTTTTTTAATACTTTTATTATAATAAACTTACTTAAGCTCTACGCCTCAAACGTTCCTTTGTAAAGTGGTTGCGCAATATCTAACAAAGCAACTGTCAAGTGCAATAAAGGCTTTGTGCATTGTATTCTCTAAAGCAACACTCACAAAACTAAAGCAAAGTCTTTGGAAACGAATTTCCTTAGCAGCGTTGAAATTTGTGATTGCTATTCTTCACAAAATAAAGGTTCAACTAGGAATTAATTCATGATAGGAACTTTCACCAACAACCTAAAATCTTGTGTTCTTAGGGCAAACCGCCACTCGAGCAATACTAATTCCACAGTGACAAAACTGAGGAGGAAAAAGTGCTTAGATTGCAAGACATATCAGGAATAAGCAAAAAGCAAAAACATATGTTGTGATTGTTAGAATGGCTATTCCTAGTATCTGTACAGAGGCAACACTCACCAGCAAACTATTATTACCACATCTACTGGTTTTTTGATAGTCATTATAAGTTCAGAAACCTGCTGTACTGAAGAAAGTAATAAATAACTTAACAATATTTGTGCCACTGGTTACACACAAGAAAGTGACCAAATGCTGACATCCTCGGTGAGAGGCAAGGCTGGAATCTTACATGCTCTTTCAAGGTGCCGACGGGCAGCATGATGGCTGTACTGCAGTAACTCCTGTGTTTCACAGAGAAATCACAGCTCTCCAACAAAGTCCTGAAACGTCTGCCCACTTCACAGGTGCTCAGATGACCTCTGAAGAAAGGACAGTAGGGAGACAAACAAAAATATATATAATATAATATAATATATAATATTAAATAAAAAAAATGTGTCAGAGCAGCTAAAGAGATAAGTAGAACATTTACATTCCAGTCTTTGACTTTTTATTAAGGGATACTATATACTCAATAGTACATGTAGAGGGGGGGAATGACGTGCAGCATAGGGCTGCAGGTCGGAGTTGATCCTGGGCCTGCTGCGTTGTGGAGTAAACTTCTATATATGGGCACCCTCTCTACCAACTGAGCTATCCAGTCACTCTTGCTGCTGTGTTTTGTCCTGCACCTGTACCTATGATGGAGGTGCACACTATTCATTCACTTTGATTTGAATACTGTCTGGTAGGAAACTTTCTTATCCACCAACCTAAATGACTTCCTATTTGTGTGGTCATTAACCGAAACATGTCAGTCAGTGTCTAGGTCTGTAAGGTGCCTGACTTCTTAATAAAAAGGCATTAGACAGAGCCAAAAGTTATCAGAATCCACCCTGATGATAAGCGTTCTTAAGTGATCTGCTGGTTGTGTCTCACCTGCTCGTTGGTGGGTCTGGATTTCCTCCAGGCCTGTGAGAGTCCTGAGCGACCTGCGTTCTTTGAAGGCCACGACAGGTACCATGTCCTCCTCGTTCAGCCCCAGCTGGGAGGTTTTCATCCCCACTGGCAGCTTGACAACATCTTCTATGGTGCCATTGTGCACAGGCTCTGTGTTTTCCTTTGGTTGGGCTTCATTTGGCAAAATCTTCACTGGTACAGATTTCTGTAAAAAAATTAAGGAATAACCAATTTGGTCAAGAACACCCTTTTAGAAGTTAGTTATTTATTAGTGAATACTGCCTGTGCATCATAAGAGCCCAGGGGCAATGTGCTTTTACAAAAAAAAAGAAGGAAATTTCACCGTATCAGGAGAATCTGTCCTTCTGGTTCTCCGCATGATCTCCTCAAGTCGCTGGAAAAGAAAACAGCTTTTATTAAATTGCTGTCACAATGTTACCTTGCACGGCAGATGGATTCTCGCGATATCACAAGATCATGCGACGTAATCGCAGGATCACATCACACGGGGTAACAAACCATCTAGCAGTCCGGATGTAATACATAGTTCTGTATGGATTTTTCTTTTTTTTTTCCATCAAACATTGTCAGAAATGTCACCTTCTTTCTTGCTTGGCGCGCCGCCTCCTCTTTCTGTGCAAGTATTTCTCGTTCTTGTTTTATTTGCTCTGCTTTTTCCTTTTCTCTGGCTTGTTCCTCCTCTCTCTATTTAAACAGGGAAAACAGTGTTTGTCCGTTAAACATAAAAAGAGAAAAATGACACAATAAAGCATCCACAAGTACAACTGTGGGTGCAGATGTGGTTTCTTCTGCAAATTCCCTCATGCACTGAGGAATGTTGGCAATCCCCACCTGTTTCTGCAGAAGGGTGGCTTCCCTCATCGCCTGAGCTCTTTCTTCCTCGGCTTTTCTATGCTCCTCTTCCTCCCTTCTCATCTTCTCCTCTATGAGACGCTGAGCCTCGGCCTGCTGTCGAGCTCGCTCATCTGCCCTCTTGCGTTCCAGTTCGTCACAACTCCGCCTGGACATAAATTCATAAATGTATGTCCAAAAATCAAATAATATTAAAAAAAAAAATCTAATTGTACACGCTTAATGGCCTGCTAATGCAGTCTTTCTGCCTCGTAGGTGGATGTGCTTGTTACCTTTCGGCCTCCTCTCTTTGCAGGCGCTCCTGTTCCTCTCTCTCCCGTTGTAGTCGGGCCTCTCTCCTCTTTTCAGCCAGGAGACGTGAGGCCTCCCCTGGGTCTGTAGTCCCAGCCGAAGGCTTGCAAATTACTTCAGAAGGCTGTGGAGCTGGATGAGGAGGCGTTTGGGGAGGACCTGAAAAAAATAATATCAACTTTATACACATTAAATGCCACTCTAAGTACTGTACTATTGTTTTAGGCATTTCCCTAGCTTACTTCTATATTTTGCAGCGGTTGGGGTTGTAGCTGCTGACTTTTTGTTGGGCAGGTCCAAACATGGAGCCTCTGGTGGATTTTCGTCCCTCGTTTTCTCATGCTGACCTTCATGTGATGTCCTGACAGGCCTTGAGTTACCAGGAGAGAGGGCAGAACTACAAAGAGCAACCTCTTCTTCAGGGACCGGCGGGAGCTCGAGCTGCAGCGGGGTTGAATGTCTGCTGACCGATCTTTGGAGGGTCCTTTAAGATCCAGCAGAAGAGAGCAAATGACCCACTTTGTTCAGATTACTGTTACTATGTTATGAATGTACAGCGGATGTTTTTGGTCTAACAGTTGACCTACCGTTTAGGTGAGGGAGAGGTTGCTCTGCTCTGTGTAACTTTGGCTGGTTTCAAACTGGTGTTGACGGCAGGAGATCTGGTATTTAGGTTCTTCTTATTGGTATCTTGCTGTCTTGCTGTAGGGATCTAAACCAAAAAGAAAATGTTATCAGAAATATTTTTTTCAGAAATCATTTTTCTCTTCTTTGAGTCCAAAAATTGGACTGAAAAAAGAGACAGCTGGGTGATCTTAAAAATATGGGAGACCAAAGGAACAGCTAGATTTACCTGCGCCAGATAGATGCTTCTGTGCTGGCTGTTGTTGGGACTGGGGGAGGCAGATGGCCGGTGGTGGGCTGATCCAGAGTGGTGCTGGGGTTTGTGAGGGGTGGTGGTGGAATTCATGGAGTGGAATGAAACTGCACGGCGACAAACATGGACAACTGAGGCAGTCATTTGTGCCATAATTATGGGAAATCGGAGGAAATATGCACAAATAACGGAAATAGTGATGGAATTGTGAAGCAGCGCGTGAAACAGAGAGGAAAATGAGCGGTGGGTTAGTTGTAGTAGTATCTTACAAATGCACTACAAACAATTAGCGTTGCATTGCCATAAAATGAAAGCAGGGTGCGTTCTGTTATCATGGGGGAAGAGTACCTTGGTCTCCTGACTGACAACCAGCACTCTTGCTCCTGGCCAGATAAGAGTACGTAGGGGTAAGCAGGCGATTAACCAAGTTCTTCTCCCATGTTGTCAGTGGCAGACGACGTGGAACTACCGTATTGATCAGTAGAAAGTTTTAAGGGCAGCAAAAAAAAAAAAGATAAGGCACTCCAGGAGTTGTTGTGTTAAGATATGTTACACAGAGAACAGATACTGTTGTTATGGTTTTAGAAAGAGTATGTTAAAAGAGAGGAAAAAAAGAAAGCACATTTAGCTCTACTTACTATTTTTGGTGAGCTTCCTTCCTCTTGCGTATTGACTGAGACTCTGGACCTTTTGGCTCTTCTCCACTGTCCTACGCACTGCAGACTCATATCGCTCCTTAATTCAGGAAAATAGGCTTTAGTGATGATGTTACTCAACACCAGAGCTGTGAAAACATCAGCCTTTACTAAAAAATAAAAGGTTTTCATTTCCACCATCCAAACGTACTTTCTCCTCCTTTAGTCTCTGCTTGCGCTTCTCTTCCACAGCAGCACGCTTCCGCTCCTCTCTGAGCCTCTGGTCCTGGAGTTTCTTCTTGCGCTCCTGCAGTTGTTGTTCATAATATTGCCTGGCCCTCTGCTCCCGCTCCAGCCTGTCCTGTTCCCGAGATGCTGAGGAAAAAAAGTGAACCAGTGTAAATAGATAACCTGGTTATGTCTGTTCATCTTATTAGAAATTGAAGACAACGCATTGACGGTGTCACATACCAAGTAACTTCTGGTGCTCCTGTCTTCTTTTCCGTGCCGCTTTCAGCCTCTCATCAACATTTGGTCCATTAGCCACTAAATGGGCAAAATTATACTTTGTTGTCACTGGTTTGATGCCATAAATCACAAAAACATACTATTTGTTATTTTAAATATTCAACCAAATCTAGACTAAGTCTGTAAAGGTAAAGGAAAATGCTAAAAGTCATCCAATATTCAGATAAGATGACAGCTACCTGATGATTAAAAAAAAGTGACGGTGAGAGCTGTATCAAACCTGCAGCGGCCCGTGGAGTGGCTTTGTTACAGATTTCGGCAGCCTTGTTGACAGAACAGGCGGTTTTCTTTCCCTCTGAATTTGGTTTGATATAACCACCATTGTCTGGTGTGGGGGGAACAGCATGTTATTCAGTAAAAAGAAAAAAGAGCAATGCCTTTTCCAGTTGTTTTTTTTCATAATTTGACACACAATATTCCTTTGATATTTTAGATTTTCTACCATTTATAAATGCATCTTTTAGTATGACCGATGATGTGAAGGGGCTGTTACATATTAAACCAAAAAACTAATAAGCTTGAAGAATCTGTCCCAAGTGAACTGGAATAGCCTTAGGGTCAGCTGCAAATGAAACAGCCATTATGAAACTGCCTGCGTATGAAAGGCTCGGAGAACATGCTAGCACCTGATCAGTCCTCATGGAGATGACTAAAACAAGCAACGAAAAAGGTCAAGACATAAAGGCACCCTGTCAAGACTGATGAGTAATTTGTAGAAATGCACAGGGAGGGGGGAAATCACATGGATGTATTTAGGGTTTAATAACATCAGGATGTTGATTATTCAATGTGTAATTTGTCCACAGATGCCCCCTGATTTCCTCATTTTCATGGTATCCATGCTCAATTACAGAATGATAAATAATTTCTCACAGGGAATGTACACATAATATTCTTGCGTCATACATATGAGCAGATGATCCTTGGTTTGTGATCTACAGCCGTTCTGGCTTTGCTTCAAGGAAAGGCTTGTTTTGATCAGATACCATAGAAATCCTTACACAAAAGCAAAGACAACAACGACTAACCTGTTCTTTTAAATCCATTCCTCTTCTGCTGGCTCTCGATGTTACGTGTAGAAAGTGGTCCCTGTGATGGAGGGATGTCACAGTGTTTCTTCTGCACAGCCATGCTAGGTTTTGAGCCTGGAATACCAATGCTCTCGCTCTAAAGCCCCCTCCTTTCTCTCCTCCTCCTCTTCCTCCTCCTTTTGAATTTCTATTTCAAGATGCCTTTGGGTCGCTTTCCAAGTGCGCTGTGTGGAGAAGTGCCCTCTGCATGAGATGCTTGTTCAAACAGAAAGGAAAAAAGCTTAGACACAAAGCATGCCCCTGTCCAAAGGGTTAGAGATAAATTATAGGTTATCCACAAATTAACTCCTGTCTTCTTTGAGGCTATAGAACTCTGAAGAGGATACTCAATGAGGCTTGTCTATAAAAAGGCTACTCCCCCTTTAAAGATCTTACCCTTGTGAGCTGCTCTGCTTTACTTTCACAGAATATAGCTGTGTCACTTTAATTCCCCCACCACACTGTCTGCTTGCTAGATGGATGTGGCCAAAGGGATGCAGCGTTTCCTGTAGACAGTAAAAAAAAAAAAAATGGAAGCAAAGCTGAGAGCCTGTCTTCATGAATAATTACCATGACAACGGTGGTATAATATTCAGTGACATACATTGCTTGGACATTCAGGAGTCAGTGTTCTCAATAGATGAGGCAAATGTTTGAGCTTTTTTCTTTTTTTTAACCCATGATTCCTCTAGAATGAATTAAATGGTATGGCCACTAGATGGAGATATTTCTTTCTGGAGAACAAGCTGATGTCAGCCTTGCCTTTAAATGGCTTCAGCTACAATCACATAAGTCAATTTTGTTGGCCAAATGACCAAAGCCCATCTAATTCAAAAACAAAAAAACTCTTATTATGTAACAAATTATATTCAAGTTAAGAAATATCTAGTCTATATCCTTGACGTTCTACTTCCGGAATTGCTCCGGTGTTGCAGGAAATTTTGTCAGATGCATGTATTTCCACCAATGTCCGTTTCCTTCTGCTTTCTTTGTGTTGGATAATTAAACTGCGGTGGATTTATGAGGACAAGGGGTGTGGCACAAAATTCTGGGACCTGTAGAAATACATTCTTCATGGGCCCCTGCCCACATCCACAGCTACTCAGCTCAGCTACTCATTCTAGTATCTTTTTGGGCCCTCCTCACGTAAAGGCCCTGGGTACTCTGTCCCCTTTTCACCCCTAGTGTGGACTATGGTTGACTGTTCCTCAGATCTCTGCATGGTAAATTGAGACAGCTAGCTATACTATATGTCCAATCTCTCGCATGACTAATAGACCTCAACAGTCCCGCCTCTCCTCTGGGTTTTAGGTTTCGGAAGTAAATTTCCAATTCATTTCTCCCACTGACGTCTGGAGGAATCTGTATATAAAGAGTTTTTGACCATGGATTAATGAAGTAGCCTACTTATCCAAGACATTACAAATGAAAGACATTTATCTCAAAACAAGGTTATAGTTACATGAACTTTTATTAGTCTAGTTGTAGCTGGTTTTAAGTCTACCATCGACAGTTACAATTTAATGGTCTTTAGTACTCCAATTGTCAATGGAGAAATTGTGTTGTATTTTTACTTCCAGAACCGGCTGTTGAGCTCTATTTTACAGCGGCCCTGCCTATGAAGATTGTGATTGGTTTAAGAAATGCCAATATACAAGAGCATTTTTACTCCAAACCCAGAATGCTCCAGGAATGTGGACTAGCCGGACGTTTCTCCGTTCCGCAGTGTGTGGATGGTCTGGCAAAGCGACAACAAAAAATACTGGATGGATTTCCATGAACATGTGTACAGACATTCATGATCCCCAGAGGATGAATTCCATGACTTTTGGTGATTGTATAACCATTAAAGGCCAGGACAGTTTAATCAGTATTTAAAAGTTCAGAAAACAAAGTTTTAATCTTTGATGACACAGATCATCATTCAGGTCATTCATGCTTTCTCCTTCTTCTTCTGTTCACATTTTAGACTGCATCGTTAAAGTATAGTACGCTCATGTTTAAAGGGGCCTTACACTGTAACATTCAACCTGTTGTGCATGATGTGAGTCTGCAGTGCTGTTGATATGTTCCACTTGAGTCTAGGTTTGAGTCTGTGTGAGTGGAAGGCTGTGCGATGGAGGTTTCACTACCTCCAGGTGGGTCCATGGTCTCATGGGCTTTACATCCTTAAGAGAGATTAGTGTTGGAGAGTTTACTTCAAAGGTCCCATGGCATGAAAATTTCACTTTGAGGTTTTTAACATTAATATGAGCTCCCCCAGTCTGTCTATGGTCCCCCAGTGGCTAGAAATGGTGATAGGTGTAAACCGAGCCCTGGGTATCCTGCTCTGCCTTTGAGAAAATGAAAGCTCAGATCTCAATCTGAGCTTTCATTTTCTCCCCTTTCTCTGCTTTGCCCGCCCGCCCAGAGAATTGAGAGAGAGACATCATGGCTTTCAAATGAGCAAAGTGGCAGTTGGTCAAGGCCACACCCCCAGCCTTCACCTTGCCCCCCCCTCTCCTCATCAAAAGCTACAGACTCAGAAATGGCACACACTGAGGGAAGCTCATTGTGGGACTGGCTCTAGTAGCTGTAATTCTGCACCAAGGCTGAATTTCGGGAAAAGCGACTTCAGATAGAGTATTAGGGGACCACTAAGGTGTAAAGCATCCAAAGAGCACCAATTCATGGGACCTTTAATGGTGGTCTGTGTTGCTGCTACCCATCTCCCCAGAGGGGCCTGTTGCTTTCCTATGAAAAGGGGTTGTATTGCCAGCTGATTCATAACCCCTTCCCAAAATCTTTGTTGCTGGGCCAGTTGCTGACAACCTTAATGCGGTTGCTGCTGAGTGCAAGCACACGAAAGGGCAACAGTTTGAGATTTCATTTAACCAATATTATATTAGACATAGAAAATAGCTTGAACCCTCACATGCTGTTTTGAAGGATTCATTCTTTCTAATAAAACTTAACATTACACAATATTGTTTTATCTTTTCCTCAAGGCACTGGTTAAAAATCAGCATGCTCATGATGACTTGCTATGGTAAGCATGCGCGTGGAGACTGCCGAAGACAGCTCAGCACGCGCGTGTCAGATGAAACATGCAAACAGCTAGCTAATTAAGCTAACTGCTAAGGTTGTAAGCTAAGTGAGGCGTATCTTGGTAAACATTAGCATAACGTCTTTTCAAAGACTATCGGCGAAAATAAGCAGCTTCTGTACAGGTTGAGGCATTATAAATATGCAGCTAGCGTTAACTGAAGGAGTTGTTTTAGCATTATTGGCAGTCATAGCTAACATTTCAGCCCGCTTGAGAGCTAGTTCGCTATCTTAGCTAAGAGTTTATAAGTACCTTTGCATAAAAACGAGTCCAGTTTGAGTTTAACAGGTGACATAGCGTTACACTTCCTTCCAGCTACCATTGAAAGGAACATGACCTGTTTGGCCACCAGGTGGTGCTTCCATTCATTACTGTGCTTGCAACAGGATGTAACGGTACACACAGTAAGTAAGGTAGCACATAGCTAAATTATCTAGAGTAGGCATATACCTAGTTTTATAACTACAGCCTATGTTATATCTAAAAAGAAGGTTCTTTTGCTAGAGGCACACCCAACTATGTTCATTACGATGGTATTAAATTAAAGACGGAGTCAAGAGTAGATGTAGTTTACTGAATAAATATTATTTTGTCCATTTAAGTTACATACAGTTGGAAGCAAGGGTTTGTTGGTATAGATGGCTTTTAAAATCATAGAATTAAAAAGCCAGACATTTTGATTTTGAGTCATTTTAAGAACGTCCCCGAGGTCTCTTGAGGTCAGGCCCTTTATGCTTGCTGTTAGTACAATGGCCCCCATGATACTATCAATAACAATGCCCTCTGGCAGTGTTTCCCTGATTAAGCTTTCCAAACTCCCCATCCAGAGTTTGACAGAAATGTGTTATAAGGATACACTACACCACTGTCAGGTGGTGTGCCCACATAGTCACTGGAGCACAAATAAGATGGTGATAACTGCTCTACTACCAACAGCCAAAAAAGGGCTCTGGACACTGGACCTACAAGGGATAAGATTGCATGGTTGGTATCAAGTCCTTCTGTGGTTCACCCAAGAAGACATTGTCAAAGGTGTCAATTTAAGAGCTTTGTTGTTTGCTCATGCATATTCATTAGTTTTACCCAAATATTGATCCAAAATACAAATAGCTCTTGTTATAATAACTTGTTTTTAAGCTGATATCTTGCACCTCAGACAGCTCATCTCTACTGACAGATTATCTGATGTAAAGTAGTTTTGCACATAATTGTTTTTTAGTCAAGTAAAATACTTTTTGTTCTATATCAGACCAGAATAGTCAACTGTGACACATTAGTTTCGGTGGCTAATGTCAACTTCAAAGTGTTTAAAGTGGCAGTTGATGACTACACCCATCAAAGAAAGAGGTTAGTATAAACTACAGAGGCAACCAGTAACTTTGCACGATTGCTGACATGGTTACCGACCATCCTGGAGGAACTAGGATCTCCCCAACCCCTTGTTGCTGATATTGAATCATGTAATTAAGGGGAGAATCCCTCAACAAAATGGTCAGGTTAATGTCACTGAGAGTATCACACACTTTAGCTCAGTGGGCTGGAGAGGATGTGTCCTACAGTTGTAGGTAAGACAAGGAAAAAAGTTTCATAAAGATGTTTTGTATGATACACATCTGCTAAATATTGGTTTATTTATGTATCCTTAAACATAGACTGCTTTAATTAAATTTAATTAAGTGGGTAAAACATAAAGGTGTTTGCCCAATTTAATAGTAATGATAACATGTTTTTCTGTTATTCCCTCTATCTAAATCTATTTCTTTTGTTGTGAACAGAGATACCTCCACATAATGAGGATGCCACATGCAACCCTGACTGGAGTGCTTAAATAATTTAAAACCTTGTTTCATCGGATACCAGCAACTCTAGACCTTGACGTATGGCTTACAGACTGGCTGTATGTGTAATTGATGAGATGATGAGTTGTAAATTAGCATTGAATAAATGTTGCATTTAATAAAAGTTACTAAAGCATGCCTCAACTTAGAAAAATAATGCAACATAATCAGTGCATTTAAAACTGCTTTATTTGTCGGGAAACACATCATACTATTTTTAATCCTTATTTGATCCTTATTTATTTAAGTATATAGACACATGCAAAATGTATTAACACACCGTGTAGGATTCAAAATTGAGTTCAGTTTTTTAAACCTTAAAACTTAAACCTGAATTAATTTAAAACACCAGGATTGAAAATAGGGCTTGCCACCATTTAGTGATTCCTTGACAAAAGAGTGTGTCTGCACCAAGACCCAGTTTGGAACAGCACTCTATTAAAGATTAAAGTGGGCATTCTTTCCAACTAGGCAGGCCCCACATTTTCTTTACTTCCATGTAATGATATTACTAGTGACATAGCAATATATAGATTACCTCAACATCACACATTTTGAAGCTTTTTCATTATGATACACATTACTATATATTTATATATATCACACACCACACACACACACACACACACACACACACACACACACACACACACACAACGCAATAAAGTTCAGTTGGATTATTTTAATGGCCTTTTGCCCTGTATAAAAAGGTTGCTAGTTGGCTTTTCAGGAATCCTTTTAGAGAAGGATTTAGAGTTTGTAAAAAAGAATCAATTACTTTTTTCTTTTGTTTTGGGCACAGTCTATGTGGATTGGTGGACTCTGCTCACCGTGACGTCTCTCAGCAGTCCCTAGTTATAGTTACCAGTCTCAGGTTGAACACTCATGCACTATTCATTGGTGTATCACATCACTCCTGCCTAACTTCAGACTTGGACAAACCCAATTATTTTCTGTACAACTTTACTTTGAAGCTATATTCTTACTGCTGTGTAAATTTCTAAAATGTTTACGTAGTGCTACTTCTATCTCACAGGTAAAAAGAAGTTGCTGTTTCCTTGCAAGAAACCTCTTGGAGCTACTCAGAGGAAGGAGACAAGAGCATTATTTTCTTGTATGGTATGTATTTTAACATATTTTATCAGCAACATCATGTTAGGCAAAGATCAACTAGAACACGCAAAGCTTTGGCATTTAGGGCTCAACGTTTTGCAGCATACTTAAAAGACTTTCTTTGTAGAGGGACTTTCTGATCACTAATATTTGTTCTGTTAAATTATATCTTTTCATTTGCATAAATTAACAGAAATATTCAGAACTTTGCTGTCTAGATTTCTTGCAGTTTTATTTGATTGCATGCGTTTTGGTTATTCTAAACATCTGCAACATACAGCTCATAAGGGTGTTACATTATTTTGCTGAGAGCTTGGATTTTGACTAGGTTTGAAGCATTAGCACGTGTTTAAAATGTACGGTGCACTGTTTTGATGTGTTCCACTTTTCACCAATTACACACAACTCTGAAAATGTAAAGACATTTTTTTTTAAAAAGTAAACAAACTCAGGGAAAAGTGTCCACCCAGATAATTTGTGTATACTTCTGAAAATGCCAGTTCTTGGAAATAATTAGCTCACTAGATCACATTCAACATTTATTATTAGATTATTAGATTAAAACCGTTCACTTGTGGAAAGGTCACTTTGCTGATTAATTAGAGCAGAAGATTAATTGGTTTAAGTGTATTATTTTTCACAATGTGTGTGAAATGTATCCTCTTTAATTGATGTAATAAGGTCAGCTGATTTGAATAATTGAACGCCTCTTTTGAAGGCTAATCCAGGGTGTGGTAGCACAAAGACAACTCTGTTAAAATGATAGCATACGTGCTGTATTTTGCCACTTTGAAATATATTTCCCAATTCATATGTTTTAGGTTTGAATAAATGTGCATTCAACGTTTTACATGCTCTTTATAATTAAGGCGTTTTCCAGTTGCTCTTGGACTTTTTTTGAAAGCATTAAATTGTTAGCCTTCTCTCTACAAGTCATTAGAGTAGAGTGTCATGGTTTAGTCTGTTGTGTCTGTTCAGACTGAAAAAGTCTGATTTGCAGAAGATGCATAGAAAATTAGATTTACTTGTATAAAACAATTAACACTTTTGTTTTTTTATTCAATTAAAAGTAGTTGATAATACAGATGTTTAAGTAATTGCATCAACAAAATCTACACCAATGTTTTCTTTGTAAATGTGAAAACCTATTGAATCTCTATATTTCTTTTCTAGAGCACGCAAAGAATTGTTTTCAACCATGAAGCGCAGTAAGCACCGTGGACACAAGGAGGACAGAAATGGAGGTAACAGTAACAGAAGATCAGGTCAAATTAAATAGGAAATCCTGTTGTCTTACAGACCCTTGCAGCCCACTTCAACTCAATGGAAACAGTTTGTCAAACCAAAGAGCCAATGATTTTCTCTACATTTATTCTTATCCTTAAAAATATGAATGCAGCAGTGACTTCACCAGTTACAGCTGTGAATGCCTCAGTTGCTTCATAAACCAACCCTGCAGTAGACTAACATGCATTCAGCATTGCTGCACGTATTATACCTTCTTTCTGCTTTTAAATGTCATGGATGGCCCTCATCACTTGTCTCTGACTTTCATAAAAAACTCCCAGTGGATCATAGAACAATATATACAATAAAACACCATTTTTTAGCAGTATGCTCCATGGTGCAAGATTTTTCTGTCACCATTTTTAAGTACTTTAATTTTAGAACAATTTGTCCTTATTTTGTGTCTTTCGTATGATCTCCAGATGAGCCAGCTATTCTGGAGACAGAGGACCTGGATCGTCAGGGAATGTTCATGGGAGGAGGCCCAGATCCCGACACCGTCTCACTGGCCTCCGTCACAGCCGTCACCACCAATGTATCAAATAAGAGGCAAGCATGGTTCTGTTGTGCATTCAACTGCATTAAAAAATAAATTAGATTGCTAGTGATTGTAATCTGTCTGAATCTTATCTAACATCACATTGTCTTACAGATCAAAGCCAGACATAAAGATGGAACCTAGTTCTGGAAGACCAGTAGATTACCAAGTAAGAGAAATCTCACCCATCATTTTATTGGCCAAGATTTTTTATTCTAGTACATGTAGAGGGATTACTGACTAGTCGTGGTGGAATATATTAATGTTATTTCACTTGCACAGGCATGACAGGCATAATCTTTTTTTTCTTTTTGTCTGACACAATTGGTTTTATAATCAGACTCAATCAGTCACTCAACTGTCATGATATGACAAGACTGAGATATTCATGGTTAATCCCAGAAATCATAGAGAAAAGATTTAATCACACCAGGATTCATTGTCTCTGAAATACAGTGAGCAAGTCAGAAACCTTGACATTGTTTTTGATACTGATCTCAACTTCACGTCACAAATGTCACAAAAACAGAATTTTATCACTATGTGAATTTGTATGGTGGTACTTGTATGTTGCTTTTGTTCATGTTGAATGTCCTGTTGTGTTTATTGCATTCTTATTGATATTCTTGCTTTGCATGTGTATGCTGTTTTTAATGTAAAGCACTTTGGGTTTACTTGTATTTAAAGGTGCTATGCAAATAAAATTGACATTGATATTTAATTTCAGATCAGTGTGACAGTGATTGAAGCCAGGCAGCTGGTTGGACTAAACATGGATCCAATGGTTTGTGTGGAGATTGGAGAAGATAAAAAGTACACCTCAATGAAGGAATCGACTAACTGCCCATACTACAACGAAGTGAGTCAGCCATTACAACATATTGTATTTATATTCATTTCAGTTTAGGCAAAAGCTTACTATATATATCTAAATACAGGGTTGATGCTAACAATATTGTCGCTAACTCTTTTCTCTTTCCAGTATTTTGTGTTCGACTTCCACGTCCCTCCAGATGTTATGTTTGACAAAATCCTGAAGTTGTCTGTAAGTAGTTTGATTCATAACAATGTACAATGAAACAGATTCATGTAATCCTTTGTTTGCTATAAGACAAGTGCATTTAATGGCATGTAATGTAATTTCCCTGAACCAACCCTTAGGTAATTCACTCCAAAAACCTTCTGCGTAGTGGAACACTGGTTGGAACTTTTAAACTGGATGTTGGCACAATCTACAGCCAGCCTGGTAAAGAATCAATGGAAAACAGCTTTGTTATTATGAATTAATGGTACTGATATTTCAATTATTTTGTCATTTCTTTGGTCTTGCAGAACATCAGTTTTACCACAAGTGGGCTTTGCTGATTGACCCTGAGGACATCTCAGGGGGCTGCAAAGGCTACATCAAGTGTGATATTGCAGTTGTGGCCAAAGGAGACACCATAAAGACTCCACACAAGGCCAATGAATCAGAAGAAGATGACATAGAGGGGTTACTAGATGTTTATTGCTCCTGATTCTTTATTCTAACAATATACACTACCGGTAAAACGTTTGGATCTTTAATGCAATATCTACATTGCCCATTATCAGCAACCATTCATCCAATGTTCCAAAGGCACATTCTGTTCACTAATCTGATATTTAAACTGAGAAAACATTAGAGAACCCTTTTGCAATTATATAAGCACAAAATGCAATCTGACAACTGCTCCCTGGTTAAAAAAAAATGCAACTAATCTCAGCTGGTATTCTGTCTATAATGGAGTGCAATGGAAATTTCTAAGTGACCCCACACTTTTGACCGGTAGTGTAAATTGTCAAGCAAACATGTTAGAGTCTTGTTTGTTTTCTTATTTCATCAACTCCCATTTCTGTTTCAGCAATCTCTTAATACCAGAGGGGGTGCCTGCAGAGCGACAGTGGGCTCGTTATTACCTGAAGATCTACAAGGCCGAGGGACTCCCTAGAATGAACACCAGCATCATGGCTAACGTCAAAAAGGCCTTCATAGGTGAAAATAAGGACCTGGTTGATCCTTATGTCCTAGTACAGTTTGCTGGGCAGAAAGTGAGTAATAGTATGGATCCTATACATTGCCCCCTGTTTTTGGTAGCTTTCTCTCAGCCGGGTCAAAATATGAATTACAGTGCAACTGCTGAATTAATTTATATCTACAATGTAATGTGTGATTACAGGGGAAAACATCAGTTCAAAAGAGCTGCTATGAGCCTATCTGGAACGAGCAAATTGTTTTCACTGAGATGTTTCCGCCACTATGCAAGCGCATGAAGATCCAGCTCCGGGACTCAGATAAAGTAAACGATGTTGCCATTGGAACACACTTCCTGGACCTTCGGACTATTTCCAATGATGGGGACAAAGGTGATGTACTGTGATCTTTTAAATGCATTTCCTAAAAGTTTACCTTCCTCATTTTTTTAAATATTGTTTTGACCTGGATAGAAACTACTGGGTGGTGCCTTTTACGATACAAGGAAGCATCCTCCAGGTTGATTGTTATCTTATTTAACTGCAGAAGATTTAGTTTGAATGTGGGTTCTGTTTGAGCAACTTGTATACAGTTGTAAACAATAAGCGCGTCTGTTGACCTTGCAATCAAATATATTCAGTGCATCTGTCAAGTAGTGCTATTCTATCTATAGTTAGTAATAGTATAGTAATTATCAGATACAAATTATATTCATCCTTTATCTCTCAGGCTTCCTTCCCACGCTGGGACCTGCCTGGGTAAACATGTACGGCTCCACTCGTACCTACACCCTGATGGACGAGTACCAGGAGTTAAACGAAGGGCTCGGAGAGGGAGTGTCCTTCAGGGCCCGTCTGCTCATCAACCTGGGTGTGGAGATCCTAGATCCCTCCTCGCCTGACATTTCCAACTCCACAGATGTGCAGTTGGAGGGTGTATCCAACATCGCAGAGGTGGGTCCCTGCTTGGATGGGCAGCCATGCAAAGGAAGCCAATTGTTACTCAGTGGGCTGTGGTTGTTGTGAATTATTAATTGTCTTTTTTTTAGCCCACCAGGTGCATTATTAACATGCTGTTGCATGAATGTGGCTTCTTTTTGTTTGTGGACAATGCAAGTTACACAGCAAATTCAATTGAGCACAGTGGTATCGTAACCCCGCAAGTACTCAGAGATTCAGTTCTCACTGTTCCGCAGCTTGTATTACAGGGTTGTCAGGACCGCTATGTTTCTTTTTTCTTCACTATGTTTCTTTTGACACCAAAACACACTATTTGTGTTTAAGTGTTAATATTCTGTTTCTAACTTTAATTTAATTAAGAACACTTCATTAAATTTAATTTGAACATTTGAAGAAGTGACAGAGTTTTTCTCACACTAGTTTGTCTATTTCACAGACTGCTACCGGGAAGGTTGAGGAATTTTTCCTCTTTGGGTCTTTCCTGGAGGCCACAATGATTGACAGAAAGATTGGTGATAAGCCCATCAACTTTGAGGTCACAATAGGTATTTTCCATTATCTGTTCTTTTGTCTTAAATTGAATCTTTGGAAACTTAAGCCCATTTTCAGTGTAATGTTTGAGCAGAATTTATTGGGATATCTTCCTAAAATTTCTAGTGCTTAACTGTTATTATGTAAGAGGAGTTCCAAAATGTGAAAGTTGAATAAGGCAGCTTTAGAAATTACCTTAAATTATGAACATTATAGTGTTGTTGCTATATGTCATATGAAAGCAAGCAATTTTAAAGACAAAGTTATCATCAGGATTTGAAGGTGCAGCAACATTTAAGGGTGTGACTACTAACATAGCTGCTGTGTGACAGGTTACTATGGAAACGAGATTGATGGTGCTGCCAGGCCAAACAAGAAGGGGGTGAAAGGGAAAGATGGCGATGAAGAGGAAACTGAGCTGATCCACAACTCCAGTGAGGAGGAGTTGGATGATGACGGGGACCTAACTTCAGTGGCGACTACTCCTCCCATGAAACCCGTCATCACTGACCGGTCAGAGCGAAAACGTCACCATCATAGAGTAACAGTGCAACTAACAACAAACAAAAAAAAAAAAATATGCCTAAGCTTTTTCTTGTATTGTGATTTTAAAGTAATTGAAATAGTCCTAAATAGTACTTATCTTACAAAACATTTAATAATTGTTTTTTGAAATGTATGTTTGCATATTAGAGTCTTTTCACACAGTTAGGTGCACAGTGTTTCCACACATAGACTAATGTGTGGCGGTGCACCACACAATCAACACCGGCCGTCAAACTTTGCGTTTTGTTATTAATTTTTTAACGCTATTTAAAACATGCAGTGTATTCGTTCAGCTGCATTTCCTTTCCCTGCTCTCCTCTGTTTCTCTGTCATTATGCGTCTCTACACACACATACACACACAGCCATTCCCCTCCGTGCACACAGCGTGTCTGTTTCCATTAATATGAGAAAAGTTCACAAAAACAAGTTCACGAAAGGTTGGTATCTCGTGAACACCTTTACACACTCAATCTGAATACATTGTTGTCAGTGTGTTAATATTGGAGTCCCCATCCAACCCTTAACAAACAAGCGATTGCACCTGCTTTAGAAAGGTAACTAGTCACAACTTTGCGGTAAAATGCAGTTGGCTTGTTGAGGTCAAAACACTATATGTAGCAGCTGTGAATCAAATACATTTGTTATAAATAGTGTTATGTAAATATTTTGCTCTTACACTGAATGTTTGCTGCTTCAATGCAGATGAGTATTGAATAGTATTTTCCGCGACTGAAATAGGCACATGTCGACCAGTGTAATTAGTTATGTTATTTATTTGTTTACAATATTTTCAGGCTTCAACCAGTGATGCTCAAGCAGAAAGACAGGGTCAGGGAGAGAAAGATATAGATTTGTTAGGCATTGAAGAAAGAGTAGGAGAGGTGGAAAGCATCCAACAGCATGTCTTCCTCAGTTTTTGATACTTGGTTGTTACGAAAACAATTATACAACAAATTGCTTTCGAATCTGTGGGAAACACTGATGCACATCAATTAACATCACAGTTTAACCAACCAGGTGGTTTATTATTTGTTTTTTAAAGGTCTAACCCTAACCCAGGGCTCGGTTTACACCTATCACCATTTCTAGCCACTGGGGAACCATAGGCAGGCTGTGGGAACGCATATTAATGTTAAAACACCTCATAAAGTGAAATTTCCATGCCATGGGACCTTTAAAGAAATGTATCATTTATATCCTCAGAAACTACTTTCACCTGCCGTATTTTGAGAGGAAGCCGTGTGTCTACATTAAAAGTTGGTGGCAGGACCAAAGAAGGAGGCTGTACAATGCCAACATTATCGACAACATTGCGGATAAACTGGCAAGTCATGCACTCTACCAATTAGTAAATGAGCATAGTATTACAAAAGTTAGAACTCAGTATTTATTTGTGTTTTGGTTGTTGAACACAGTTTCTGATTTTGAATGAGTTTAAACATCTATTGCTACTACAGGAGGATGGACTGAATGACGTGCAAGAGATCATCAAGACCGAGAAGACCTATCCTGAGCGCAGACTAAGAGGCGTCCTAGAGGAACTCAGCCAGGGTTGTAGGTCTGTAAAAACAAACGTAAAACAAGCAGTTTTGAAGGTTTAGTCCAATTGATTACTTGACTGACTGAGCTCTACTTCTTCAGTCAGTTTCTTTTGCTGGCAAACAAGGACCAAAATTCATCTGGCAGAACCAAACTTGACAGGGAGAGACTGAAACTGTGCATGTCAGAAGTGGTATGTCAACTAAAAGAAGCTTGGTTTTTTTCTTTTACTTGATCATTTTTTATATTTCCACTGTCTTGCTAAATGCTGGGCTGTTTCTGGGTTTAGGAGAGCATCGGCCAGCAAGCTAAAGCCATGAGGTCACAGGTGAAGAAAAGCACAGTGAGAGATAAAATCAAGCTGGCTCAGAACTTCCTCACAAAGCTGCGCTTTCTGGCTGAAGAAGTGAGAACATTATGTTACGAATGATTTTGCTTGTTGAACATGCTTGAGTTATTGTGGTCAGTTCTTGTTTAATGTGAACATTCTTACTACAGCCTCAACACAGCGTTCCTGATGTTTTCATATGGATGATAAGTAATGGAAAGCGCATTGCTTATGCACGCGTTCCATCCAAAGACATCCTTTATTCCAGTATAGAGGAGGAGACAGGAAAGGACTGTGGCAAAGTCAAGACAATCTTTCTGAGGGTGAGTTTACACTAAATATAGTAAGATAATCAATCAAAATTGTGTTTTAAATTCCCTTTCAACTTTTCCTCATATACTAAAGATCCCTGGTAAGAAAGGTTTTGGGCCTGCTGGCTGGACAGTCCAGTCCAAGATAGAGATTTATCTGTGGCTGGGTCTGACTAGACAGCGCAAAGACTACTTGAAGGGCCTGCCCAATGGATTTGAGGAAAATAAGTTGTCCAAAGGACCTGGCATGCCATGCTCACCCCCCATCAGCCTCACCTACATGAGTAAGATCATCGACAAATTCAGAATTTCTTCTATGTTAACTTTACACTGAAATAAAAGCTAACAGCTTCTTTTATGTTTTAAACATATAGAATTATGATAATTCACATACACTTTTTTACAAATGTCTGTAAAGGCACGACACATATCAAGTGTAATTTATGGACTTATTGATTCAATTATGAGCGTCTAAATCTGTCTACAGTGAAACAGATCTTCCAGCTGCGGGCCCACATGTACCAAGCTCGCAGCCTGTTTGCTGCTGATAGCACAGGTCTGTCTGATCCCTTTGCAAGAATTTTCTTCTCCACACAAAGCCAGGTCACTGAGGTGAGCTCACTCAACAATCAGTCTAAGATGATTTATTAAATAGCAGATCCCACATCTTAATCAAATGTTTTATCTTGTTTTCAGATTCTTCCTGAGACTCTGTGCCCGACATGGGACCAGCTGCTGGTCTTTGAGAATGTGGAGTTGTTTGGAGAGGCCATCGAACTGAGAGACGACCCTCCTATTATTGTCATTGAACTCTATGATCAAGACACAGTGGTAAGAGTTCTTCTGAAATAGTGATATCTATTCATGTGAGCAAGAAGTCTACCTTTGCACAGGTTAAGTTACCAGATAACAACAGTCTTACCATTCTGCTCCATCCTTATCATTCTCATAATTTAAGAGTCTGCCTGTCTTTTAATTGAAATGTAAGAGTTGACATGCCACTTAATGAGTCTAAACCTGTGTCATATCCCCTCAATAAATGTGTTTGTCAATAGCAGCCTGATATGACATATATTTGAAAGAATGCGTTTGCTGACTGACAATTTTATATTTACTCCTGACAATTACACCATTGTTTTGGATGACCCATTGGATAAGTAGAGTGTGGATTCTTATGGCTTGATGTACTGTAGAAGCACTGTAATGTGTGCAGAGAAGATTGTATCAAAAGGCATGCAAGAGGAATAAGATATGTCCATAAGGATAGATTAACTTATACCTGTTGCATTCCTTTAATTGACATTTTTGTGCTTTTTGTATGTGACCAACAGATAATTTGGACTCTTCATAACCACTAACTGCAAGAGAGATTTTTATATTTTATTTTTTTAAATGTAATCAGTCAATGATTCCTTTTTAACATTAGATGAATACATAATGTCTGTTTTGCAGTTCACTGGTTATTTTAGGTATGTTGCTTTTGTTCATTTTTCTTTTATCTTCAATGTTTTTTTATATTGTCTGCCTGGAAACATGAGCATCTCAAGACATGTTTCTTCCTGCTGACACATCAAATAATTAATAATTACACCCTAAGCATTTTTTAAATAAAGCCTTTGTAATATGAACACTGACAGATTGGTCTTTTTAGCCTACCACTGCCATTCTTTCAAATATTCAAAACAGAATTCTTGTTTCAACATTTAAAGATTAATTTACCATTATGCTTCTAGGGTAAAGCAGAATTCATGGGCAGAACATTTGCCAAACCTGTGGTAAAGATGGCGGATGAGCATTATGGTCCCCCACGCTTTCCTCCTCAACTGGAGTACTATCAGATCTACCGTGGGAACTGCACCGCTGGAGAAATGCTGGCAGCCTTTGAACTGCTGCAGGTTAGGCTGCCAGACACACAATCCATCTAGTTGTGAGGGTGCTGTTTACCAAACAAAAGTTATCAGCTCATATTGAAATAAATGATTTTTAATACTTTAATTGTATCATCTGTTAGATTGGTCCCAATGGGAAAGCTGACCTGCCTCCCATAGACGGTCCCACAGATATGGAACGTGGCCCAATCCTGCCTGTACCGTTGGGGATCAGACCAGTACTCAGCAAATACAGGATCGAGGTGAAGACTCGTTTCAGCTTTAACTTGACATGGGAGATTTTTTTATTAACAGAAAAGTAAAGTAAACAGCAACAGAATCACTGAGCCACCCTGTCCCTTAGGTTTTATTCTGGGGCTTGAGGGACTTGAAGAGGGTGAATCTGGCCCAGGTGGATCGGCCTCGTGTGGACATTGAATGCGCGGGAAAGGGAGTACAGTCAGCCCTTATCCCAAACTACAAGAAAAACCCCAACTTCAGCACCCTTGTCAAGTGGTTTGAAGTGGTATTTAATGATTTAAATTACTCTATTAATATTTACTGTTTTACTCCCTTTTATTGAATTAAAGTCCTATTTAGATTTCATGCAAATTAGAAAAGAATCATTGAGAAGAATTCAAAAACGGATTCCTGTAAAACTATTCTCCTCAATCAAATAATTCTGTATTTTTTTGGTCAGGATTTGCCTGAGAATGAGTTGCTTCACCCGCCACTGAACATCCGGGTGGTGGATTGCAGGGCTTTTGGCCGCTACACTCTGGTTGGCTCCAATGCCGTCACCTCCCTGCGGAAGTTCATCTACAGGGCAAAAGACAAGCAGGCTAACAACTGGTCCACTACAGGTATCATTATTGTCACAACAACATACAGTCATTAAAATGTAAAAGATAAAGTACAGTATTTGTTTGCCAGTGCACACATAGAAATATATATACATAAAGAAACACATTCACGTTCTCTGTTTATCTTTCAGAGGAAATAATTGTCGTCAACATAGAACCTGAGTCTGGTTTTAAGAAGATGGACACTGTGGTCAAACTAGATTCTGTAAGTTAAATTTTTTAACAGAAAGCATTTGCACACTAAAAAACTGATAAAAGTCACATTATTTGACTTTATGCAATCTGGCTTTCTACCTAGTGTGCTGATACTGTGGTCAAAGTTGAGGTAAGAAAAGTGCTTTAACTTTATTAATTAAAATCTAAATTATTTTATGTTGGTACAAGAAACTCTATAGCTTTATAAACAGCATGTTTAATGCACCTTGTATGAAAAGGATGATGACAAGGATGGAAAGGGGAGAAAGAAGAAGAGAAAGAAGGGTGATGAGATTGAAGAGGAGGAACTTGACGAGAGCATGTTGGACTGGTGGTCCAAATATTTTGCCTCCATTGAAACTTTGACAGAGGTGAGTAACAGGAAAACAGAACAGCCATTTGAGTCTTTTTTTTCTTTACTGATTGCAGACATGGATAAGGTTGATCTACAAAGTATGATGGCATCTAAAATTAAATGCTCTTTCTATTTAATTTTTTTTTTTTTAACTTGATCAACTCAGATCCTAACTTAAGCATCCTGGGGAAACTGGATCTTGTTTGGGTCTTGATGAATCCATTTGAGAAATGATCTTCTTCTCCTACAGGTTCTCAAGGCTCAAGAAGCTGCTCTTTCAGATTCAGAGGACAAAGATGAGATGGACATTGCAGATGGCGGAGGTAAAACCACTTAAAATAGCAAACAAGACCAGTGTTTTGTTTATCTCATCAATTTCAAAGTTTTATATTATCCAGCATGCTTTCGTGTACCTCTTTGAACCAGGTTAGTGGGGTGGAGGAGCAAATCGGTGATGTTTTGAGTAAAGTCATAAAACATACACAAAAACTACAAAAAATTGACTCAGATGTAAACCTTAGATTATCTAAAGATTCTAAACCTTCTGGCAGAATGCACCCCCTACAAGCAGCTGTTTATTTTCTTCTACAGTGCAGTAGGAAACCTTGTAGCCTAAGATTGCCTTCATGTAGATGCTGACATGAATCCAAATTTCCACATGGGGGGCTTTTTCTCTCCCATATATGCATATTAGTCATATGCTTGCCATGAAAGTTGTCAATGAAAAATTACAGTGAATCAAAAAAAGAAATACCGTCAATACCAAGCGCAATTTGATGACAGGATGAGCATTTATTTTAGCGCTACATTTGAAGCATATTTGATTCTGTGCTGTGCCCACCAGGCAGCACAGAATCAACTATTTATAGTATGACAAAATATATTTGCATGCTAATAGAGTAGTATACACTGCATTCCATTGTGCATAATGCTCAAACGGCTTTATTATAAATGGATAATAATGACGAGAACCAGTCAAGCTTCTCTTTACTGAGCTTTACAGAGACCACGCAGCCTGGAAAATCCTGTTACACCACCAAGTATCCCTTCTGAACTGTATACTCCCAATAGCAGTTCCAATAGCAATAATAGCGTTTGTTGTATACAGTCACAGCTGGTTTTGGCAACTTTCATGTGGAATTCATGTCTCGAGTGCTCTGCTCTTCCAACCACCACCTCCCTCCCCCTCGTCACTCCGTCCTCACTGCTAACCTGTACTCAGATATCAAACTTGATGACTCTCCTGTGAAAGGCACCAAGAAAGGAAAAGGAAAGAAGAAAAAGGAGAAGCCGGGAATCGATCCATTTGAGAAGAAAAAGCCAAAGCTGGATGAACTAAAGGTATTTCAGATTCAGATTACTTTGTTAGTCCCCAAGGGGCGATTCAGTTTTCCAGCCAACCCCTCCATTAAGAGTTAAAGTTAAAAAGTGCATTAGCATACAATGTATATAATGTTAAAAAGAAATAATAAAATAAACAGTAAATAAGTACTGGAGCAGTCACACTTCATCCTGTATACAGATGCTTCTCTCTCTCCCATAACACCCACACATTTACACATGACCCAATCATTACACACACACACACACACACACAAACACACACACACACACACAAACACACACACACACACGCTCACATTCACCTGCCAGTGACGGAACAGAGCAGCGGGATGCTAGAACCAGTTTTGTTATAGTTATGTGTGTGTATGTAGCTATTCATTTAACAGTCTTGTATGATGTTCATTTAACAGCAGAGGGAATGAATGAATTGACTCAGTACCTACACTACAACTGAGAGCAATTCAAATTCAATCTGTTGTGTGTGTATATACTTGTTGGTTGTACATGACATGGTGGGATCAGTATAATCCAGAAAAAGTGCCACACTCATAGAAAAGATAATTCAAAACCGAAATTTTGATAAATTTGTGTTCTCAAACAAGGTGTACCCTAAGGAACTGGAGAGTGAATTTGACAACTTTGAAGACTGGCTCCACAGCTTTAACCTGTACAGGGGAAAAGGTGGTGATGATGAGGACCAAAACATGATGGATGAGGACAGAATTGTTGGAAAATTCAAAGTAAGAAGAAAATGTTTAGAGCACAAAACGTTTAATAATTTACTATTTAGTTATCAACTGTATAAACGGAGCTTGTCATAGATTTCTTTTTTGTTTAGCCAGCATAAGACAAGACAGAATGCATTAAATGTTATGGAAGTTATAGGTAACATGTTTTTGACAATATAATTAATGCAATATAACAATTCATTTGTTTGACTGTGTCCCTTTAGGGCTCACTGTGCATGTACAAAGTGTCGGATGACATGCCCAGAGACATGAGCCTCGACTCCAACATGGGAATGTTTCAGAACATTCCTCACAACGATCCCATTAATATTCTTGTCCGCATCTACATCATCAGGGTAGGCTAATTGTTCTACACTTTGAAGATTCAAGGATTTATTGTTGTCATTATACAGTACAGGATTGCACAGTAAAATGTAGCTGTAGTGTTTGAAATTATAGTGCTAATAGAAATGGTTGCTTTTTGGTTATAGTGGATTTGCATTTGACTGAGGATACCACTGTAGATATTTCAGGAGATGCTTATACTATCCATTTCACTCATTAATTATCCAATTTGTCTGGTAGGCAACTGATCTGCATCCAGCTGACATTAATGGGAAAGCTGATCCATACATTGCAATCAAACTGGGGAAGACAGAGATCAAAGACAAAGAGAACTACATCTCAAAACAGCTGAACCCTTTGTTTGGCAAGTAAGTAGAATGCTTTAATTCTGATAAAAGTATCATTACATATATGATCTTATGAAATTTGGACTATAATATGCATGTTTAAATATGCATGAAAACCTCATAAATGCAATATTTGTCACCCTGTCAGATCCTTTGATGTAGAGGCCACATTCCCAATGGATTCCACACTCACAGTGTCAATTTATGACTGGGACCTGGTTGGAACAGATGATCTGATTGGAGAAACCAAGCTTGACCTTGAGAACCGTTTCTACAGCAAGCACAGGGCTACATGTGGTGTGGCATGTAACTACGCCATGTAAGAATCAAAGGCCCAACTCCCTGCAGCAGTGTGTGATGGGTTGTGGAAAAATAGTGAAAGAATATTTTATTATTTAATACACAATAGGAAAAGCATCATGATAACTCAGATAGCATTAGTCAGTAATATCATCAATATGCATTAGTCAGTCACAGAATAGTACATGCAATTGACTTTCAAATATTTTCATAGTTGTATGCTTACACATATGTTTTTAATTGAATGGAGTTTCCTAACCCATTTCATAAGCAATGAGTATGAGTTTATTACATGGTACAGGATCCAGATAAAAGACCATACACTACATAGAAGAAATTACCAATGTCTCCACAGCTGGAATTGGTAGAGTGTAGTACTAAACCTTATGTTTGATAAGCCCAAAATTATTAAATTTTCATTAAGCCGGCAAATAAATGTAAACCTGAGATTTCTTAGACATGTTTGTAAAGTATTGACTCCTGCAGCAAAAAACACTTGCACTTCACCATCTTGGTCTTTTCAAATGGCTGTACTCGATATTCAGGAGAAAAGGAGCTCTGGTATCTGAGACATCTTTGCTTGCATTCAATCTGCATAAGAGAATGTTTGCTTTTGTATACATCATGCAGCATTGTCTTTGAATATCTTCACCTTCGATCATTAACACATTTTTTTCTGTAATAAAATGTCCAAAATATGTTACCTTATTACAGACACTAAGTTTATTATCAGACAATTTAAAGTCAGGAAATTTGAGATATTTCTCAGGATCTTATCTATAAATTGCAGTGTTACCATAACTTTATATAATCCATTGTTTATGATGTAACTATAACTGTTTTTGCTCTGTTTTTGTAGCCATGGTTACAATGTGTGGCGGGACCCAATGAAACCCACACAAATCCTGGCTAAGTTGTGTAAGGACGGCAAACTGGATGGGCCTCACTACGGCCCTGCAGGACGAGTGAAGGTGGAGAACCGTGTCTTCATAGCACCGACTGAGCTAGAGGATGAAAACGGTATATGTTCATTTCACTCATACTTCTGTACTAAATTGCACAGACGCAGCAGCTAATTGTCTCAATGTAAAGCAAATTAAAAAGTGTGATTTTAAATTAGTATTAAACCACCATTTGATGATGTTTGTCAGGTTTGAAGAAGCAGACAGATGAACATGTGGCTCTGACCGTATTGAACCACTGGGAGGAAATCCCACGGGTCGGCTGCAAACTTGTCCCAGAACATGTGGAAACCAGACCACTGCACCACCCTGATAAACCAGGGATTGAACAAGTATGTCATGCAGTGTACTCATGCTGGCTCTACTCCACTCAACTTCACATTTTAATCAAATCAGTTTATACCATAACGTTTTGTTTGCCTACTTAACAATCTTGTTTCCTTGTGTTGAATTGTTACAATTATTTCAGGGGAGAATTGAGATGTGGGTGGATATGTTCCCTAAGGACATGACTGCACCTGCCCCTGCCCTTGATATTTCACCAAGGAAACCAAAGAAGTATGTACTTTAGTAAAACCTGTCACTTAACAGCTTTTACATACACTCTATATACACTATATATATATATATATATATATATATGTATATATATATATATGTTTTTAGCTAATTACTGCTGATAACATACAACAGCCAGAGGAGTGTTCCTTGAGCTTCATTTTTTTGGATAGGTTATAAAGGAACACTTTTAACAATCAATACAGATCAGTGTTTCGTCTTATCTCTTGTTATGTTTGCTTGTGTCCAGGTTTGAACTTAGGGTAATCATCTGGAACACAGATGAGGTTGTTCTAGAGGATGATGACATCTTCACTGGCGAGAAATCGAGTGACATATTTGTGAGAGGGTAATTATGAGCTCTATTTGTTTTTGGTTGGGTTTTTTTTTGTCTCTTGCTAATTTTCTCTGTCTTTACATTTTAGAGTACAACTAGCACAATGCATTAAAAACACAAATGATTTGCTTCTGATTTAGATTGAAAAATAACCAAGTTTTAAAATCAATTTTCAATTTTCAATTTCTCCTACGCCTTTTCCTGTAACAGCTGGTTAAAAGGGCAGCAGGAGGACAAGCAGGACACAGATGTCCACTATCACTCCATCACTGGGGAGGGCAACTTCAACTGGCGCTTTGTCTACCCCTTTGACTACCTCATGGCCGAAGAGAAGATCGTCATCTCAAAAAAAGAGTCCATGTTTGCCTGGGATGAGACTGAATACAAGATCCCAGCTCGCCTTAATCTGCAAGTGTGGGACGCTGACCATTTCTCTGCAGATGACTTCTTAGGTACACGGGACGACCATTTATGATAACCTTTGACTTCATCAATCACTGTTAATACTCAGAATTAAACTCAAAATTTAAACAAAATTGCCTGCTTACAGGGTAACTTGACAGCTTTGTTGACCAAATAACACAAAAACTGGAAACCTTTTTTCCCAACAAATTTGATACGAGACATAGATCTGTCAGTCACACTCCTTGTTTATAATAATAATAATGTCTCTTTTTAGGTGCAATTGAAATTGACCTGAACCGTTTTCCACGTGGGGCAAAGACAGCCAAGCAGTGCACCATTGAGATGGTGACAAATGAAGCGGAGATGCCCATGGTCTCCATCTTCAAACAGAAGAGGATCAAAGGCTGGTGGCCATTTGTTGCCAGAAATGAAGATGACGAGTTTGAACTCACGGTAGGTCAAAGTACAAAAGAACCCAAAATGTTAACCTAAAATGAAAAAATTGGCTGAATGATTCGGACAATAGCTTAAAACCACATTGGGATTATGTTGTCTTTTTAGGGAAAAGTGGAAGCAGAGCTGCACCTCCTGACAGGAGAGGAAGCAGAGAGAAGTCCAGTTGGTGAAGGACGCAACGAACCAGACCCACTGGAGAAACCCAAGTATGAAGGATGTTCTGATATCACCCCACTGTTCACATTTTTATTACTGACTACTCTTTTAAACAATTTTCTCAGTTACATTGTTCAGTTTATTCTATGGCTTGGTTATATTTCACCCTCGCCATAAACACATAGCTAGCTGCTGCAAGTCCAGCTCAACTTTAAAAAGTTAAACTCCAAAAGGTGGATTAAGGCAAACCGTGCCAGGTATAACTAAATTAATACTATACAAATTAAAATAATAATAAAAACATGAATAAATAAAAAGATAAATCAGTTATAAATGAAGTGATGTGAATTCTCAAACATAAACCAAGCATAAACACAATTTTAAACAATTAACACAAGTAGAGAGTGATTTCCCGAAATAAGGAAAGACATTTTTCCAAATGTACTTCAACCAAGTTCTGGACTTATCCCTAGGATCTTCTTTCTTTACATGGTAAGTTGTTGTTTTGACATATCTTTTGTGTATTTCTACCTAGAATAAGCTTTATGTTTTTAAAATATTTTGAATTGTTTCTCCGTACTATTTGCAGTAATGTCAGCAATATTAACAATTAAGTGTGCCTTAGAAAGAGAGCAACAATAATGATCCATAATGCTTAAAGTTTGTATTTTCTGAACATCTGTTTTTTTCCTTCCAGCCGCCCAGACACCAGCCTTCTGTGGTTCCTCACTCCACTCAAAGCTATTAGAAACTTGGTCTGCAACCAGTACAGGTGGCTGACCATCAAGATTGTCAGTGCTCTCCTGCTGCTGGCCATGCTGGCTCTTTTCCTCTACAACATGCCTGGTTACATGGTGAAGAAAATGCTGGGAGCTTGAGATGTTGCTCAGACACCTCTGCAGAAGGTTCCAGCAATTTCACTAAGCGGATAGCTTCTAACTCTCTCTTTTCCTGCTTTCTATCTACAGTTTCCCTTCAATCGTAGCATTTTAAAAACTGAATGCAACCTACGATATGATTTAAGTAGACCATGTGTCATTGTATGAGCCAAGATAAAAACAATAGCAAAGCAACATGCTTTGAGAATGCTTTTAGAAACGCATTTTCTCCTTAATATTAAGATGTATTCTATTGATTTGGCTATTACTATATTGACTCTCAGTTATCAGGTGACAAAAAGTAGATTATTTAAGATGCATAGACCACTTGTTAACATTATTTGTAATCTGAAAATCAGTGAGCTGAGTGTCAACATTGGTGTATCCACATAAAATGTGACAAGAAAAAAACCTCTAAATGTTCCTTACCACTTGTTTGTGATTTTATTACATATTTATATGCATATGAAGCTTTCAATGCACCAGTTTAGTTCAGTGTAAAGGGATAGTAAAAATTTGATGCAGCTTAGTTGATCGACATGTTTGATTTTCTATAGTTAAAGGTGCTTATTTAAAGAAAACTGAAATATTTCAAGCTATAGTATTTACATCATACGAGAATGAAAAGAAATATCTGTACATGGTTCTTTAAAGGATTTTTGCATTGAAGACATAAACAAATACTGGGGGAAGTTAGAACTTTATTTAAGATACGTAAACCTGGTTATTTCAGAGTGAATTTCACTTGATCAAGAGATAATGAAGGTAAGAACCCTGCAGCTCCATGAAAATGATTGATTTAACCAGTGCCATAGTAATGTTCACTGCATATGAAATTAAACATCATTTTTCATTGTGGTGAGTTGGATTTCTTACTTTTGAGTTGAGTTTCTTTGAGCAATTTCTACCAGTGTCCTGGTTAAGTTTGCACATTTGTATTTCATGGCCAGCACCATAAACAATATGGCAGAATTTGTGAATTAACTTGCAAAAAACTAGACATTTTCTTACCTCCAAGTAGTGTGTGAAAATGAGAAAAAAGATCTGACAAAGATCTAACTGATCTTAAATGTTGGAGTAGGTTCAGGTTCTATAAAGACTGGAACTTTGATAGATACTTGTTGATATTTGTCTTAACTACAGTCTCATATTCACTTCAACTGAACGTTAGAAAGCATTTTTGAATGACTTGAGGACTGGATTTTGTCCTCTAGAGTCACAATGTACTGATTACTTTAGTGGACTAGTAATAACCAGTACGGACTTTTACATAAGTCTGTAATAACAGGGCTCAAAACACAGGTCACTGCTATCAAATGGTCTCTCCCTATTTAACTTCCACACCAAAAGGAATATCATCCCTTGTGTGGAGGTAAGTAGGTTTTCTTTCAGGTTATATTAGTGCTTTGTAGAAACTTCCTTCTGTGTTTTTATTTTAGATTGATGACTGCCTTTAACATTCTGTAATTCTGTTTATGTTTTTTTTTGCTCCACCAGCCGTCCAGATATCGCCCTCCTCTGGTTCCTCATCCCTTTCAAAGCTGTGAAAAACCTGATATGTAACCAGTACCTGGGGCTGACCATCAAGATTGTCAGTGCTCTCCTGCTGCTGGCCATGCTGGCTCTTTTCCTCTACAGCATGCCTGGTTACATGGTGAAGAAAATGATGGGGGTCTAATTTC